>NW_026623749.1:334729-353931 GCF_030028575.1 Malurus melanocephalus | reverse complement strand
TTCAGGTGGGAAGGGACCCCAAGGCATATTCCAAACTCAGAGGGTGAAGCTGCTGGGAAAAGGAAGTGGGGGGCATTTGGAGCAATGGCATTTGTTTTCCCAGGTCAMTGTTACCCTTGTTGGAGCCCTGCTTTCCTGGGAATGGCTGAGCACCTGCCTGCTTGTGGGAAGTGGGGAATTAACTCCTTGTTTATCTTTCCTTGCATGTTCAGCTTCTGCTTTACTGTGTTTACCTGAACCTGAGAGTTTTCTCACTTTYACTTTCCTGATTCTCTAGCCATGCCACTACAGCCATGCCACTACAGAAGAATTTCTTCCTAACCCGTAATTTAACCTRCCYTCTTTSTGTTTAAARCCATTCCCCTTTGTCCTATCRCTTCATGTCCTTGCAAAAATTCCCTCTCCAGATCTCCTGTACCCCTTTTAGGTATTGGGATGAGCTGTAAGATGTCCCAGAAGCCTTCTCTTCTCAAGGCTGCAGTGCTCATCAGYAGMATATGGGATTCAYCACTTTGGATTGCTTGRGAGATGGGGATTTAGAAAGTAAAAYGTCTTCCAGAGTGTAGAAAATAATTTAGCAGCTCCTGAAGTGATTGAAAAGTTGAAATGCKCTGTGTAGCTTTGAGTGCAGTGCCTTTGAAAGCTCACCCTGAGTAAGATAGACTGAGCTATCTCAGCAAGAAATCTCAAAGGCATCTTGATATTAAGTCAATATTTATTATATTGAATTTCTCCCTGTTCTGAAAATCAGTGTGGAAAGATCAGTCCCTTCTGAAAGGAAGGTCATCTCTGGTAACATCAATCTCCAGAGGACCAGAAAAGACCCCTAAAGGAAACAGAACCAAACCACACCTTTTGTAGGACGCTACACTGAAAGTGTTTTAGAGCTGAGGAACTTCAGAAAACAGATTGCATGCTGCTCACGGATGTACAAACACTCAAGGAGTGGCCCTGACAAGGCTGAAGTCCTTGATGGGGATGTTTGCTCAAATCATGACAACAGAACTGTGAGTAGCACACACAGGACATGTAAAAGCCTAGAGGAACACATATGTGCTTTGTAGAAACACACGGGCTTGATCCTTTCTGCTCTTGCTTGGCTGCAGCTCAAAGAAGATTTATTTGGTTGCTTCAAGACMTTCTCAGTATTCCCTTTGTTCTTCTGGATGCAGCGTCCATATTTTTTTTATTTCTGAGATAAATTTGCTCACCTGTGSCACTCTGCAGGGCCAATTTGTAATATGATAGCTTCATGAAGAGCAAAATTTGACACAGAATGTCCTATGAGCATGGGGTCTTTCAAGATTAAATCCAGGTTTTTCTACATTGCAGTTAGCCTGACTGACTTGAAATTATCGTCAGTGAGATGTGAGAACTTCAGAATCTTACAGTRTGCTTTAATCTCTATTTACTATTGATCTTTTTTAATTCATCAGGCAAAAAAAAAAAGGTACAAGCTAAAGAATGTACAAGGACTTTATGTTATGAAAATAAAGTTTTACTATAAGATATGATAATTMATACTGTACCCTTAATTAAATAATAAGAAAAAATGCATTGCTGCAGGAAGGTAGGATTTTAAGCACTGAAATCATTGCATTTGCTCAAAGGTATTCAGAAGTGGTGAATGGAAATTAATCCATCATTTATAATAGAGCAGAAATGAAAGCATTCAAATGAAAACTAATTTAAAAAAAATTTAATGCTGATTTATATTTTAATTATATAATGCTTATTTACAATTATAATTATCCTTGTGCTTCCAAGAAGASTGGCAGTGTAAAGGAAATGAGTTATAAATATTCTCACATGAAAGCCAGAAACCAGGCATTTAAGCAGAAATTCCTCTGTGATTGCGATGTGACTTCTTAAAAATGCAGCATTAATTTATTACCATACATAAATCCCCATAAGCTAGTCTTTTAAAAGAAGCATTTTAAGGGAAGCATCAGTTTTTGGTTTACATTGTTTTTAATTTTAAAAAGTTGTATGAATTTCCAGACACTTTTTATCTTGCCCTATATTGTAACATAGGGAAGTTGTTGCTGTTACTTAAGCACCAGMTTTAACAAATTTTCTTCCCACTTTATTTCCCACTTCTCTCCTTCCCACAGAGTTTGGCAGTGTCTCTTTCAGTCTAGCTTTTGGTTCTTTTTTTTTTTTTTCCCTTTAACTCCCCTTTTTGGGGAGGGGAAGTGGGGTGAAGATATCTTTTTCTTTTCYAGAAGAGATTCTTTATAAATACCGCTGTGACAAATCCATTTCTCAGCACAGAAGCGATCAGCRTGATGCCAAAGCCTGGCTGGGAACTGAAGGGCCAAACCAGCTCTCTTCCAAAAGATCAATGAGACACACTTCTGAACAGCCAGACTCTTCACTGCCTCCATACACCACTAAAAGGAAATAAAAGAWCAAATGGTAGGTTCTAAGAAGAAATAAATGTGTGTTTGTTCCTGCCCTTCTGGTCCATTCTTTAAATACAGCTTATGGAAAGAAAAATACATATAAGGGACAACAAAGAAAATACAAGCAGCTGAGATCTGTGCTCTTCTGATAAGCTGTTCTCTGATTCACTGCAAACTTTGAACAGCATAGGTAATTAACCTTATGGACAAGAAAGAATAATATACCAGGAGACAGGGTAAATACTCTCCCTCTTGAATTGTTTCAAACAGAATTGGATCTCTTTACTGATTTTTTTTTTTAAGTTGTCAGCCCAGTGGAAAATATGAGACAAATTGGGGAATTGGAGGCTAATATTGTMTTTGGGAGAAAGGGACATTTACTCATGATGTTAAAATCTGAATTCTCCAGACAGGAGATGTATATATATTTTTCACAACTAATATTTAAATTTAAAAAACCCAAAACTGATGCTGGAAAAACAAATAGAAGTCTCTGGATTTAGGCATTGAGCAGATACTGCTGCTGAAACACTCTCAAATATCAATCTCACTCCTCTAAGTGTTGGCATACAATTATATATTGACAGGATTGTACTGGGCCAACTTGCAATTTCTTTCTTGGCAATATGTTTCCCAGGTATTTCTTGCTGATTTTAAAATGAGATATTATTTAAATGTACCCTATATTTTATTTGAAGAAAACTCTAATGTCTTAAATGTCTGGCATCTACTTTAACATCTACTATTTATTTGCAGGCATCTTGCATTAAGGAAGAAAAAAAGATTCTCTTCAGAAGCCATTCCAGTTCTTTCTGTTTCACAATCTTTTTCAGCATAAAGAAATTGTGAGTTTTAAAGCAAAGAATGGCCAGAACTCTGCTGATTGAATGAGTTTTTTGGGCTTGTTGTACTTTTTTTTTTGTTTTGTTTTACCTTCCCAGGTTAGTCAGATTTKATTTCACAGAGTTGCWGAYAGAAAAGATTATATGTTWTTTTGTTRTCTGTATCAGGKATATAATATDTTCTGTGATTAAAAAGTTCTCACAAAGAAATTCCAGAAAGATTTTTCAGTATTTTATATTACATTTTCAAAGATCTATAACTGTACCAGAAAAAACAAACAAACAAACAAACAAACAAACAAACTAAAGCTATAATATTTTGGTTTGAGATCTGCCTTTCCCTGCAACTAGAAAAATACATTTCTAATTTCCTTTCCCTTATAGACTGCACACAGTTGAAACTATAGAAAAGTACATAAAAGACTGAAAACTCGCCAGTATATTTTAATCATTTCACAAAACAAATTTGTGAAGGAGAACACTGATGAATGTGAAACGTTTTAGTTACAAGTGGCACAGCAAGAAAATAATCTAGAACATCAGAAGACCGTTGATAAAACAGATTAATAACTTAAAATAGTGAGTGTATATCCAAATTCATACTTAAAAACCTCTCAAACTTTTACATAAATAATTTTCTCTTTAGCTTTTGTTATTATTCTTCTCTGTCTTTCTAGCCAGCCCTGGAAATGTCACCAAACACACTACAGTACCTTGCACAAATAAAAGATTTGTTTCTCTTCCCTCCTTCCTCAAAGTAGGAATTTTTCCAGAAAGAATTAGTATCCTAAAACTACTCTCTACTTATCAGCCTTTTCAACACAAGCATGTACATGTTCAAAGAAGCTCAGACTAAACTTTAAGTACAGCTGGAACATTTCTTTTAAACAGGATGTGTCATATTTGGATGGTTCTGTAACAGGGTTTTCTTGCTATGAGGTCTTAAGATATGGCCCACATTGCCCAACACAAAGCTTAATTTGGACTGTGAAAAGACACAAAGAGTGTTTTTCCTTCCTAASTTCTCACAGCACAAAAGCTCTTCTCCTCTCTGGTGTCACATATCATCATCAGCATCCGCCAGAATCTTAGACACATAAATCAAAAAGCTGTCAATCCTTCCAGAAACATTTGTATGGAGTGACAATACAATTTTCACACCCGACAACATAATGAAACACTTCTGTATGGAAGCTGCTGGAATTGTTGTTTGCTTGACTCAAATGACCAGCTGCAGAAGTTTTAAGGAGCTTGTCAGGGATCTCCACCATCTTCTACAGCAACCTCTGGTCTAGAAGAGGATGGGGTAAACAGCATTTCTTCTATAAATAAGAACTATCCAGGCATGGTTTATTAGTGGCTCAAAGTCACTTAATTATAATGTGTACTGAAATAGTGCCCATCAAAAAAAATCATATTAAAGTGTGGCCACAGCTGTAGAATTGTTTAAAAATAGTTCCTTGTGAAGAGATCATTGTGTGCATAAAGTGAAAAGGGAAACTTCAAACCCAGTTATGGCAGACCAGCTTGGAGAACCTTCTGGAAACCCATTTGAAAGAAAAGCCACAATGTTGCACAAAGCACATGGGACCTAGCTGTCATCATCAGTGTGACATTGGCCTGAGTTTGCCTAAGAGATTTCCTTCATTCATTCTTGATCAAAAACAAACACCACCCACCTTCAGCAGCCATGGGAAAGGGAAAGGAGCAAGTGGAAATTTGGGTTCCTCGTCCTGTTTCTCTAGGGTGATCAAAATGGTTCCCARACAGACAATAAAATCCTTTAGGTTGGAAAAGACCTCCAAGATCATGGAGTCCAGCCTTTGACCAAACATCACCATGCCAGCTCAGTGTCACACAGTGCATGAATTGCCACATGCAGTTATTTCTTGAACCCTTCTGGGGATGGGRTGACTCCACCAGCTCTCTAGGCAGCCCATTCCAATTTTATTGAAGAAATTCTTCCTGATGTCCAACCTGAACCTCCCCTGTCCCAGGCTAGAAGCTTGGGAAAAAAGGCTGACTTCTACCTGTGTCCCTCAAGACCTGGCGTGTATGTTTTCAAAGAAAAATGCAAAATATTGTGAATACACAGCAAATCCATCTGTTTTAAAGACRCAAAAAAATGCAACCAGAAAAAAAAATATTCGAAAGAATCTCCTATATATCAATGACAATAATAATAAAGAGCTGTCTCAGATCAAGTATTTTGATCACCAGAACAGAGGTTATTAATATGAAAACAAATGTAAAGATGTTTGCTACCATTGCATCAGGCAGGAATGGTAACAGGAAATAAAATGTACCTGTGCTGTATAAGGAATGCAGTACAGACTTAAAAGATAAAATGAGGGGACAAGTGAAACAGAGTGATTTATTACCTAGTCAACTAAATTTAAATTTGCATTAATGTTAAATGCTTTTATGACTGTTCATGGGTACTGAGAACTGTAATGAATGTCCCTAGACACCAAGAGCTAGAGTTAATTCATATATAAACTCTTCAGATGTTCTTACTGGAACTGACAAAAATTAGTGAGCTAAAGAAAAAGCATTTTGTGAGGTCAGTCAGAAATAACACAGATGAATCAGCAGCATGAAAGCTGTCTCAAGGAAGAAAGAACCGAAGGAACAGAAAGAATCTGAAGAAGAAGAAAGCAAGTAACTTGATGAAATGTAGTGTATTTAGACAGAAATTCAGGAGCTAYTGTACTTCAATTTTTTCTTGATTTTTAGAGCCAATAGAGGAATATGATATGCAAAATAGAGCTTCTGGTGCCAGTCAGGTTTGRGGGATTAATGGTTACACTGAAATTACTCAGTATAATAACTCAGTGGTGATGGAAAGCAATAGAGTAAACCTCAGGCATTAAAACTCATCTTCAATGAGTTTGGTTTTACTTGAAAGCAAACAAACCCTTACCACCACCTTAATTCCTCCCAAACACAGCATATCCAAACAAAAACCTAATTACCTTTAAATTAATTCTGAGAAAAAATCCCCATGTACCCACACATACATCTAGAAGTCTAGGTTGTGTAACCAATTCAAAGCTCAGGTTTCCTTAAACATCCACACAGTATTACTAATAATTGTTTCAGTATAGACTGGAGTAATTAGCTCTATTTATATGTAATAAAAGCATCCTCACGGAGATATGCATGTAGAAATCTGCTTCTTCACAGCTTTATTAGAATTAAAGGGGGAAAAACATTGCTTCTATGAACATAATGGGATTATCTTAACACACACAATTAGCCCAATTACAGAATCACAGAATCAACCCATTTGGAAAAGACCTTTGATAACATCAGTCTCAGCTGGGACCTAACACCTTCTTGTCAATTAGGCCATGGCTTCATTTGTTGCTTTGGGTCTTTTTTTTTTTTTTCAATTCCCCTTGTTTTTAAGGTGTTTTTTAATTTATTTTTAAGTACCATTTTTCCCTCTTAGAGGTGAAACTGGTTATTGAAAGCAGAGCTATACAAACTTCTTTGGTAACACACGAAAAGAATGGAGACCCAGCAATGGAGGAGAACAGGGATWACCTTCAGGAAGGTGGAAAAAACTTTATCTGCCACTGCTGGTGAGTTCCAACCTCTCTGTAACAAGACCGGGGACCCGGCAGGGAGCCTGCGAGTGTCACCATCTAAAGCAGCAAAAAAGGTAAACACAAAAGAGATCAATGTCAGCATCCACWGGGCAGCCCTGGCTGTTGTGAACACACACAACAGGTTTGCTGCTTTCTTTCCAAACACACAGACCTGACCTTGTAATACCACATTGAACAAAATGTGCCCAAGGGCTGTGGGTCCAGAGGGGCTCTGASCAGGCCACTGCTCTACACAAGTGTGCTCACAGTCCTGCAGGTACTGCCCAGAGGGCAAAGAAGCTGCAGACAGAGAGTCAGGGAGCTATTTAAGCACCCTGCTTATGTAAGGAGCTCCAGAGAGCTTAGAAACTTGACATTCAAGTTCAAGGAACGTTGTGTTCTTCCTCCCACTCATCAGCTTGTGCACGGTTTCGTGGGTTTATAGTGCAGCGATCGAGCTCTGCTTGGCTTTGAGTATCTAATTTATTCTACTGCCTTGTCATGAGGGGAAGAAAAAAAGTTCTCCAGATGYAAAGGTGGTCACGGACAAATAGAAGACAACTCAGAAATCATTGTGTTGCATTACTGAAAAACAAAAAGATAGCAGCATTATTAAAGTGTGTATTAAAAACCACTCACCCCTGCTTCTAACTCATGGACATAAACTTCCTTTGGTTGTGGTTAAAGTTTTCCAGATTAAAAGCAACAGAAATTCTGACTAATGTTTTTACTTCTGTGTTCTAAATCAAATCATTTTAGTAATGCAAATTTTATTATTCTGAGAAAATTTTCTAAATAAATGAACATTTAAATGTTGTGAGCCAATCTGAAGCAGTCCCACTCTCTCCAAAAAGTCTTTTTCATGCATTAAGTTTTCCATTTTCTGTAGAGATACACAAGTGTGATATTTTTCTTTGTGTTCTTTATTAATAAATTCATCCTGATCTGCTTTATACTGCATGGCCTGGACAGTTTTCCCTCCAGGTAAATGAGTGTCCCACTGCAGCTCAGCAGCCAAGTCAGCCTTACAACACCTCTACAAGGTGCAAAGCTTGTCCCTGTCAAGTTGACATCTATTTGATACACCTCATAAACAGAAAAAAAAAATAATCTTTCAAAAAAGCTGCTAGGGATTGTTTTGTTATTTTTTTTTTCTTTCCTCATGCTTGTTATGGAATATGATTTACCTGGAGAGATTTTGGTGCAGAGTAGACAGCTGTAGTGGTGACCTCTGAAAGAATGGACCAGGAGCTCTCCAATGTCAAGCAGAGCCAGTGACAGCCAGCTCCAAAACAGATCCACCACTGCCAAAAGCTGAGGGTTATTTTTTTTTCCTTCCTTTTATTTCTTTCTTGCTAAACTGCAAGCAAGGTCTCTCTCTCTCTCTCTCTCTCTTTTCTGCATACACCTGCATAATTTGGTCATAAAAATTCTGGGCTAGAGAGGGTAAATGCACAGCCCACACCAGCTACCAAAGCTATGTCTCTGTCTAGCCACAGTATCTGGATGCATCTTCCTCTCAGTCTGCTAAACTCCTCATTTCTGGCTGCTTCACAGATGTGCTTCACACACATGACACAGGCTGCCAAAATGCTGCTGATCCAGTCACCTAATGGGTTAATCTCGAAAATTTTACCAAACTTTAATCAACGAACAACAAAGTCATATTATTAGAGAACAGTTCTTTCCTTCCTCTAGCCCCATCTTGCAGTTTGAACCATTCCAGCTGAGCTCTATGAGACACCTACTAAATTGCCAAAGCTTATTTCTCCCTTTCCATCCTCACCCAAGGATAAAAATTATCAAACAGAACCAAAAAACCCCTCTTCAAATTTCAGTGTCTTTTTCTTTTAAACAGCAATAATAATAAAAATATTTTTTAAAGAAGAAAAAATCCTCTCTATTGCTTTGTATTTCTCTGCTATAATTTGTYTTGTGAAATGTTGCATTTTCCACCACTTCACTGAGAAAATTAAGTTATCACTGTTGGAAAACAAGGACATAAGGAACTCACTGAAGTGTGATAAACTACTTTTTCAGTATCAGTGAAATTCAAGGACATCCATATATATCAGAGGAAGAGGAAAGCTTTCTGTCCATAAGATTTTCTGAATACTAGCTGATAAAATGAAAGCAGCTATTATTTATTAGGTTCTATGATGCTATTAATTATATTTCCATAACACTATACCATGCTACAGATATATATTTGAATTTTATTAACTGTACTACGGGAAAAAAGAATATTTCTTAAAAGTGTTTCCAACATTTCTAGTTTTCCTCATTACCTGTTATTCATGCACATATCAAAGATGAATATTCCCCAAGGAAATGAGGGATGGGAAGGAGGGAGATACTACAAAATAAAAAGAGCTAAAATATAATTAAATGCAAAAGATTATCTAAGCCAAGAAGGTATCATCCTGAAACAGAAATCCCAGTAAGACTATGACAGAGCAAAACAACAGGATGAAAACTCACATGTTTTTAAAGGCTCTAAAGAAAATAAGGAAATATAAAATAATTTATCGACGTCTCTGTCTATCAGTCCAGTGGATGCAAAGGCACCAAGCACAAATTCAGAGAGTGGGAGAGAGTTCTTGCTTTGGGTCATTCAGTAACAAACCCTGTCTTRTTACAGAAAGCAGCTTTGAGAAATTCTGGTTGAATAGCTGTTTGACTCATTATTTACTAAACAGGATGTAGTGAGAAATAAACACCTATTCTTTTCATTCTCATGGGTGTTTCCAGAGATAAGGWGTCCAAAAAGAGGGTGATGGAACAAATTAATAAAACATATCYCTAGGATAAGATACAACTTACATGGGAGTTCCTGAGCTGCTGGAGGATGATGTTATTTTTTTTTACAAAATGTCTTTCTTCATAATTTGCTTCACTAATTACATCAATTGCACTTTATAGAGTAAGGTATTCACAATAAGAAGAAGGTAATTGATGTCTTCCTTGCAGCCTGTGAGCCCATCTGACCTAAATGCTTTAATAAATAAATGCATACAAACTATTCTTGTTACTATTTGTGATGCTGCTTTTAACGAATATTTTTTTTTACCCTCCTTTCTGCAAAATACCTGAGGAGAGACTTACAGGAACAAACCCACATCAGAATTAGTGATCAATATAATTATGCAGTATTGGATTCTGCCACTCCATTTACATACTCATCTGTAAAAATGAAAGACTCATTATAATTCCCTTCATCTTGAAGCACAGCTTCAACATACAATCACTTCCTAAAGGAAATCAGAATTACAACTACCTCAAATATATTTTTTTTAAAAAAAAATGCACTAGTGGGACATGTTTGTGCACAAGTTGCTGATGCAGTAGAATAAAAGTTCAAAAGGACACATCAATTCTCTTGACATTTTAAAAGAAAAACCAAGGCTAGATGCCCTACCTGCCTGCCTGCACAAGCTTTTGCTGCCCAAGTTTCTCCTGGCCAATTGTCCCAAGAGTCTCCCCACTATTAAAAGACAACAAAAATGCTGGAAATTTAGTCAATCTCTGAAGGAGTATCCCTCCCGCCTCCCCAGACATCCAGCTGGTAACTGGACAGTCTGCAATTCCACTCAATCACATGCACAAAAGGTTTTCAAAATAAATGCTAACCCGATAAGTTAAAAGAAATGCCTCATTTGGGGATTTTTTTTTTTTTAAAAAAAAACAAATTAGCTGCCAATAGATTTTAAGATACAAAAATGGAAAATGAGTTCGAGATGTATCTCGACTCATTTCAGTTCAAAGCTGATTTTTCTAACCTRGGGAAATTCTCACACTTCCTGGACAACAAGAATATATTAATGTCTGAATTATTGTTTAAAAATTAACTACTGGTACCACTGGTCTTTCCTCTGTTTTAAATTTGATGTCAGCAGAATGTCTACAAAGGGAAAGAGGATAACACAGCTTAAAAAGCCACATTTTAAAAGTGGATACCTTAAAAATAAAGCAGATCTTTACCTGGTTAGGACTTTGAGATTTGACTACCTATAAACCAGCCCAAGAAAATGATCAAMACCCATGCAGGTACTGTAAATAGCCTAGAGTCTGAGTACAGATCTACTGAGTGAGGGCAAAGCTGTGGTGGTCTGAGWGACTATAACCCCAGTAGTTTACAAAAAAAAAGTTTGTTAAGGAAATGTGTTAATAGATTCATCACCCCCTGTTCAAAGTGATTAATTATCATGATGTGTAGGCCAAACCGGTAAATAATTACGTATAACTGTCTAAAGAGAAAATTTATTATATTTTTTAATTGTAAAGCCACTGTAAAATATACAGTGTGTGAGTGGTACAAAGAGTAAATATGCCAAGCAGTCACCAAAGGAATTAGATTTACCCTTTCCCAATGTCGAGTTGTTTACTTCCCAGAGAAGTGATATCTAACACTGAAATATCTCCAYGAGGCTATTTGTGATAGTGACCAGACTGTCTTGGAAAAGGGGAAGGAATATGGGTCTAAATGCCTCAACTTCCTTGAATCCATGAGCCTTCAAAGGAAAGGCTTTAGAAAGTTAACATATCCTACCATAAAAGCAAGATGGAAATACTTGGGAAGCTCTAATCTGTCTGAGTGCTCACTCCTGGGGGTGCCTTTGAAAGCAGTAGCTGAAAAAAAGCTTTTAAAAGAGATTTTTTTTAATGAGCATCTCAGGAGGAGCTGTTTTTAAAACAGGATTTGAAACAAGACAATGTTTCTGTGATTGCAATATTACTAACATGTAAACAGCAAAAACGTTTTCAGAATGCCTGCCTAACTCTGGCCATCTCTAAAGGAAAACAGTGATTAAAATAAACAAAAGTAACCCCCCAAAACCTGTGAAAACTGCATGTTACACCTAACCATTTTATTTCTGCCCTCCACTTTAGTAAAACCCAAAAATTAAAGGCAAGAAAAAAGGAATGCAATAGTAGTCCCTGCTTCTTTTCCCCTTCCAAGTCTTACCAGTACAAAATAAAATCTTCCTCTTTTGCTTTAGAGCACATGGTTCCCACTTGCTGGCTAAAAGTAATTAGCCTTTAATTATCACAAGTTACATTTTCACCTGCAAATCACTGCAGAGTCAGGCTTGCCCCATTAGCATATTCATCTCCCACCTGCAGGCAGGAGGAAACACTGCTGCACCTCAGTGAGGGATTAACCTTTCATTTGCCCCCACCTTTGCTGCATTCTCAGCTGCACAGATTCTGAGGTCAAATCATCTCTTTTTTTTACTAGAAATGGATGTTAAGGGTTTCTTATACTTTTCTACAAGGTTAACCATGGGAAAACCCTTAAAATGTTTTCACAGCAATACACATTGACATAGGAAAAAAAAAAAAAAATCAATGCACAGACAAACTATCCAATCATTTCATCTTTTTCTCTCTAGTTTAATACTGCTAAGGAAGTAGAGGATTTTTTTTTTTTTTTTTTTTTTAAGATATTGTGGATAAATCAATGAAAATACAAAGCATGAAGTCCTCATGAATCCTCTAAAAGTTTCTGCAGTACAGGTAATGATCTCCAAGGAAGGAAATCTGGTTTTCACTGCCTGGTACACCTGCTTCAGCCAACCTTCCAGCAACTTATTTTCACTGTTACTGGACTAACTATAAAATTTATTCTCCCGCTGAATTTTTGCTTTCACCCACTATTTTTTTTTTGTAAATATAGCATTCTTTTTGGCATGAATACAGATTGAATGATGTAAATGCTTACAGGCTAAGGCTTTAACTGTGCAACCAAACCGACCTTTATGCAGATGGCATATTTCTATGAYTCCAAAAGRACTAMCAGYRTGTATAAACACATCACTAAGGTGCATATTTTTAGGAGGAAGGCAAAGAACTATGAATTGTTTTAAACCATGACATTATGGCCAATGCCTGGAACAATATGTGTACAGCTGAAATAGAAATAACATGTACAACACTAATATTTAATACGGAAAGTCCTACCTTAGGAATGTATTTTCTTTTATATTTTAAAAAGTAAACTGAATACCTTTCCCATCGAAGGACCACAGATCCAATCTATTGTATAAACAAAACAAAACAGAAAAAAAATCCTCCATCCCTGAAGCTAAGAACCTTTCTGCAGACACAAAACCCAACAAATAGTGTCCTCCCAAATGTGAGAGGTTAAATGAATTGGTGTGGTCGACTTCCTAAAACAATAACCTTGTGCCAAAGTAATGATTTTACTTTTTGAGTATTTTTCTCTGGTGCATTACCATGCATTTTTATGTCACTGCATCTTTATGATTCTGATCAGACTCTGTTGACAAATTATGCATAAATATGCAAAATATGCATAGCATTGTTTATAAAATGTGTTTATTAGATTTGCTGTAATGAGTTCAGCACAACTAGGTCACTGTATCATTTCATTATCATCATCATATTATATTTGTGAAAAATGCATCTTAAAACAATATGGAGACAAAATAATATCAATTACAATTCTGAAGTAATATAAAAAACCAGCTCTCTTTAGTATGCAAATAGATTTTTCTCTTTACCACATATAAAATACAATTTACCAGACACAAACAAAACCTTTTGTGGTGAACAAGCGTTTGTGATAACATCTGCAATTTCTCATATATAAAGTATTTCTAAATCTTTTTTTGCAATAATATTATATTTTGTGTTTTGCCTCGTCATAGATGCAAAAATGTTGACTATATTTCTTTTCTGTGCTAGAGCCTTGAAACACCAGGATAAACAACAGCTCAGATATTAATGCACCTGTTCATCCTGTTAGATTTTTATTTTTTGCCAGTTTACTTCAGATACATGAAACTGGATTTCTGGAGGCTTTGACGGGTATTTAATCCAAAAGGCTTTGATTTSTTCTGAATTAAATTTCTTTTTTGGTTTCCACAAATGATGCCATCCTAACTTGAAAAGCTCTCATCACAGAGTTTAATCAAAACTAATTGAAAAAAAGTTTTCCTGTGGGAACTTAACATGACAGTATTTTCTACTGAAGATAATTTAATCAAATATTTCTGAGCTGTATTCATCTTTCCTTTCTGTCCTGCTGCATACTGATAGACCAGAGCTTTCTGCCAAGATGCAATGATWTTTGTAAGTAGTATGGAATGTGTGTAAAATTTAAATAACTTTAAAAAGTCAGCATGCTGGAATGCTTATGTTATAATGCTGGAGTCCTTCTTTTCATGGTTAATAAGTTTAAATTGACTTTATGAGAAGATCATACTGYAAAACAAGAAATATTTTTGGTTTGAAACACTTTACTAGACCAACGACCATACTTTTTTTCCCAAATGGAAATGTGGAGATGATTTAAGAGAAATAATAATTTAGCAAAGCACTGATGTTAATGCTAGGAGTTACTTGTCTATTTTGTCAATAACTAGAATCAGAAACTACTAATTTTARATTTGTATTTATTGGCAGTATTTATCAGCAGTATTTTTATGCTTTCTTAAATTAGGCATATCTCAAGCCATATGAATGTTATGAAGACATGTATCTGAATGTTGAAGGTAACTTTAAAAGTAATAAAGCTATAATCATGACTTATATTTTAAAATTCCTAGATTAAAAAACCTTAAACCTTAAAAAATCTCTCATAGTGCACCACCAAAGAAAAAATATAGATAGATAGATTAGCTAGATAGATAGATAGATAGATAGATAGATAGATAGATAGATAGATAGATAGATGGATTAGATATATAAATTGATATATATCAGTCTATATATCTCCAGACAATTGTTCTGATTCATTTGATTCTGTCTGACTTGTTTCTCCTCCTCTACATTATCCACTCACAGTTTTAACATTGCTCTTTAGGATTTATAGACTTATAGGCACCAGATATTGCTGCCATCAGGAAACAGCCACACTAACATATATTTTAGGTCACATTGCCATGACACAAAAAGAGGTTTATGTCGGTGTTTCCAATATATGTCAGTAACTTTTACATCAATTTACCATAYACACTTGCAGCTAGGGAGACTACCTTATAATTTGTAGGAGAGCCACCACATTTGCCATGAAGTTTCTTCGAAGAGAAATATGACACAGTTCCTTTTCCTCCGTGGATGTCGCAGTAACTACAGTATATTCAAAGCACGTTTTCTATACTGAGACAGAGCATAATTATAATTCAACACATTTGGCTAGAAATCAAAATAGCTACCCCATCCCAAAAGCAAAGACACAAAAAAACCTCATTTGCTTTCACTTAAATGATTGCAAAATTCTCAGCGCAGAAGACAATACATCAATTTCTTGACACTTCCTTCAAATTGGCTTTTAACATGCAAACTCAAAGAAAGCAATTTATCTTTTCCCTTCTCCAGCCATCCCTTTCTAGTTTACTAATACTAAAATTTCATTAAAATATTGTGCAGTAAATCAAATCCTCCCTCTCTAGCAAAGAATCCACAACCATTTCAAAGCAACTGTACTTGTAGATGTTTCAAGTAGAGCTAAGACATACGAAGTTTCTGCTTCCACAGTCACTTTAATCTGTCTGATTTTATTTCAAGTACATAAAGTTTGATTAAAGCAAGCTTAATTTACATGTATTTTAAGTATTACTTATCACTTTACATTGACAGTCCACTAAAAACACTGCCATGTGAATTTCACCAATAATCAACCTTAGTAATCCTTGGCTGTACCAAGTCACCAGCAAAGCTGTGCATGCATCAGTGTTATGATAACTTAAAAACCTTTAAAGCTGCATTTTGAGACTTCTAAACTCAGCAAGCAATCAATAATGCATGCAATTCATGTACATTTTTCCTCCCAAAAAGAAAGACCAAATGAAGCTGTCCATAATTAAAAAAAAAATTATCACTGTGGTGTTGAGTGTTAATAGAGTAACTCTGTGCTATTTATTTGGGGCACACAAACATGAATTTCTTCTCTCTCACTGCCCAGTCATGAGAAAATGACGGGTGTTCACGTGGATGACAAATTTTCCTATCTGRAACATCTGGCATAAGCATCTGAGGTCTATTAGTGCTCAGTAAAAGCCATTATTCACATACTCATTTTCCAGTAAAACCTGATCTGGTCAACTACTCCAGCCACTGAACACGTGAATCTTGGATTTGGCCTAGAGCTTAATCTGCTGAATGCGTAGAGACAATTGCTTTTCATTTATGTTCTTCCATGACTCAGTGGTACTACTAKATATAGAATAAATAACTGATAAAATGCTCTCTGGTGTGTAAAATATGATAAATATTACTAAACCCATCAAATAATCCAGGCATTTTTAAGAATTCAGTGAAAAAAAATGCACGTCCATGGTCTTTTGATTCTTCCTGCTGTCACAACATTCACATGCAAATGAAGTCTCTTTTCCAGGATAAGTCTASTACAAGACAATGGTCACATATTTTCTCATGATTTAAGAAATTAAGAATACTTATTATTTAAGTAAATTATATAAAAAGAAGTGGCTTTTTATTCTAACCTATTAATGCTACACTGAGGCATATAATTGCGCTCTCAGCCCAGTGAACCTAACCCAATTGTAACTAAACAAAACTGCTAGTTATTAAATCAAAAGTTCTGAATTATTGAATTTTTGTTGTTGCTGTTGTTGTTGTTGTTGTTGTTAATGGTGGTGGCTTACCTTGTAAATATTTTATGTTATATATGCTACTATTTTAGGATTAACTAATACAAAGAATGGTGTAGATCATTAAACATACCCTGCATTAAATTTTAAAGTACTATTTCCATTTACTTTGTCAAACCAATAATGAGGAATGTATTGTGGATTTCATCTGAGAGTTAATAGGATCATTAAACTTGGAAAACTCGACTTGATATAACTGAATAAAAATTGTTTTATTGTCACTGTAAAGGATGACGTAAGAAAGAAACTTAATGAAAMAGATAAGTAGATGAACATATTCTCCCTTAAAACCACAGGTTCACCTTTTACCTTCTCAGCTTTGTTCTCTTTGGAAGACAAGGGTGATAATGACATTATGAGGCTGTGTCTAGAAATGTCAGACAAAACAAAGGATTTTCAGAAATCTATTATTTTTAAAAAATATTATTGCATTGAAATAGTTTAGTGTTTTTTTGATTTTTTTTTTCCTCACAGAATCATAGAGTGTTGGATTTGAATGGCTGGAAAAATAGTGCACTGAGTTTTCTTAGTAARTGGGACTGAATGATGACTGATGAAGTGAATAATCTTAAAGGTATTTCTTTAATAAGCCAGAAGCAGGTTGTTACATAAAAAAAAAATAGTTTTATAATTAAGCAAAAAAAAACCCCAGATTTCTGTTTCTCCACCTTCT
This sequence comes from Malurus melanocephalus, assembly GCF_030028575.1. Lineage (NCBI taxonomy): Eukaryota > Metazoa > Chordata > Aves > Passeriformes > Maluridae > Malurus > Malurus melanocephalus. The sequence continues at coordinate 336,780 of NW_026623749.1, read as the reverse complement.
ATGAAAATAGGCTATTTGCCAATAAATTCAATTCATATTTATTATTACGTTACCTAACTAAGTGGGATTAAAAATAAATCTTTAGGACATGAATAGATTTTAAAAATTGATGGAAGACTCTGTATTATGTTTACACAATACTACTGATTTAACTAGGTAGAACTGAATACCAAATAAAAATAGAKGGTATAGAAGTTTAGTACTTTTCCAGAGTACAAGGAGCAATAAAAAAATGCATAATAATAAAGCTTGCCAAGAGTAAATGCGTGCCAAACATAGAATTTTCTTTACAGTTATGGACTTGTTCCCTGAAGTAAATCTTACAGAAGCCACTCCAACTTTTGTAGCTGTGTTGAAAGCAATAGAAAAAATGACAGAATGAAAACAGTTGATGATTTCTTGACGTGTAGGCAGTGTTTCACTGTCTGTCATTGGGTTGTTTTGACTCCTGACAAKAAGTTTCTCTGTTTTTGTTTTGGGTGTCGGCAATTTCAGAGGGCAGTGGGCCACTGAAACTTGATATAGTAGACTTGAATACTCATAGAAGAAACTGGAAAGAAGCACACACATGCTACCACAAGTCTTCATCAGAATTCCTGCATCAAAATCATGCCCAGTGCCCCACTTCAACTGACTGAAATATAAATAAGGTTTTGCTGAGTGCAGGAGAACATCAGTGTAAAATGGGGAACAAAATCACCACAGAGTAGTCATATAGTAATATATCAGACAGATGCAAAACTGCATCAGTTTTATAGATGAGAAATAGTTAGCTAAGTGTAAGGTATAAAAACTAGTGCAGAGGGGTTTCTGCAATAAAGTTTTTAATAAGAAGTGCTACATGCACTTCATGAGAAATAGTACTCACCATCTTAAAAACTATGAAAACACWATTATTATTACTGTGTTAAAACTGAGCAATTTCAAAAGGGGCAATTTGTAGGAAAGAAAAGTTATTTTTGAGGGGGAACCCTTTACCTGCAAAGGGATCAAGCAGGAAATAAGAAAGGAGTGTGATGTTGGGGGCCTCCAGAGAAATGCTCTTGACCTCACAGTAAAAGCATCTCTATTTTTGACCACAAAAGGAGAGAAAAGTACACTAAAGGCAACAAAAGTTCACATCTAAACTGAGAATTTAAGAAGAGRGAGAAKCCAAGAGTASYTCTATCCTTTTCCTGAAACTGTTGRTGAGGACCAAAGTCCTTTGGAAAAATGCACTGCTGGACTGAACAATCCTGTCCAAATAAAACCTCTTCAGAAATATGAAGATTAATTATGGTCCCCATTAAAGCCTCAGTTTTKCYTCCTAATTCTRTTCTCAGAATCCTAAATTCAGGTTGCTTGAACTTTACTTAACYRTCAATAAGGCAATATAGGAARTCRTGCATGACGTGTGMACYTGTTCTARGGTTCAKTTGACATTAYTTTTCCCACTTTYCCTTTTGTGTTAGAATAAATATTTAGCTTCATAATAGAGCCAGAGACAAATAGTGCCAAAATCTTCAACAACAGCATGAAGGAAAATAATTATTGTTCTTTCATTTTCTTKATGSTCATRTACAAAGGTAGAGCATAAGACAACACCAAACTGCTATCCCTCATGGGTCTCTGTAATATGGATCTTTTTCTTATTTTCTATGTGGATGATGTTCTTTTCCTGATAACTATAAATCAGGAGGAATTTTGCCTTTTTGCACCACCTTTAACTAATTAAACCTATTTATGAAATTAGTTTAACAGMGTTGACAGAGCAACTATGAGCAAATGTCAGATTTATAGCCTCAGCTTCTGCAAACAAGGAAGAGATGAATTTTAAAGGATGCACGTACTGCTCAATAATAAAAAAAAAAATAAATTACAGTTAGTCATTTAGGGAGAAAAATGGATCAGAGAGGTGGAAAATAATTTTTAAAACTTTCAAAAAAYACACCCGTAAAACTGAGCAGGAATATGTGTCATTACGGGATGTTGAGTTACACAGTTTTCCGTGTCCATACAGTCAAAACAGGATCAGCACTTTGTGCACACAAAAATCTAGTGATGACACATTA
>NW_026623749.1:299837-334379 GCF_030028575.1 Malurus melanocephalus | reverse complement strand
GTTTTGGCACAAGATTTTATTCTGAAATAATGGCAAAATTCAATTTAGCTGTCAGAATATCAGAAGACAAGTTTCTTTCAGAAGTAAAAGGCTTTRGGTTTTGGGTGTACTTTGGGTGTTTTTTGGTTTTGTTTGTTTGTTTGTTTTGGTATTTTCCTGTTTTGGTTTTTGGTTGTGCTCTTGTTGGTTTTTGTTTGGGTTTTTTTTGTTTAGTTTGGTTTTTGTTTGTTTTTGTTTAGGTTTTTGCATTCTATAGTAGTAAAAGTTCACAGAAAAATGGTGTTTATTTTTGGACTCATCAATATAAAAATAAAAAAGCTTTCATGTTCAATAACTGTTTTTATTTCTAAAAGACACAAATTTATTGAGATTCCTGACAAAAAACACAAAGCCAGATTTATAAAATTGATTGAATACAGAAACAGGGGTTGGAAATGAGAATTTGCGCTCTGATGAAGAGCAGCTCACGTCAGTCTTGGCTTTGACCAACCAAGTCACCGAAATCTTCAAGGATGGAGATACCACAGCCCTCCTGGGTAATCCCTTCCTGTGCTGCCCTATCCCCTGAGCCCACAAAGCAGAACAGAATTCTTGTGACATGATATAGATGTTCCTGTGCTTGGACTGCAACCATTGCATCATTAACAAGAAAAGAAATTGATGTTAACAACAAAGAAACACATAAAAAAGACAAATAGTATTGAAAGAAGAGGCATGAGAGATTTTGAAAATGTCCTGTGGAGAGAAAAAACATGTGTGGTGTCTGACAACTCCTATGTCAAAAGTGGAGTTATTGTGCTGACTATCACTGTAATCAAGTGGATAAGAATTGAAAACTGCTTTCCAGAAATCATCAGAAAAAAAATATTTGTGTAATGGTTTATGGGCTTCAAGAAATCTAAAACTGATAGAAAATTGTTTACTACTGCAAGAGTCCAACCATAAATAAAATGGAGACACCTCCAGGGGAGTAGATGCTGGACTTAAGTAAACCTATACTACATGAAGTTCTCCATTTAGAAGATGAAATAAGAAGAGAAAAATCAGGTAGAAGGACTCTTGAGAGACTAATGGCAACCACTGTGTTGCTATTTTCCTTGCACTATTGAAGGACAAATACTATGATTCCATTTTAGGTTTTTCTGAATCTGTGTTAATATTCAATGCCCCATCTTCATGGAAATATACATATCTATAAAAAAGAACCTCTGAAGGGTATGATTGTTTCCATTTCCTGTGCCTTGGAGAGCATTTGTCTTATTTAGCTATCACCATTCCCATGACAATAATTTTGCAGGAGACTCTATTAGCTTCTAGCCCCTATTCCATGGAACTATGACAATCTTTTCTAACAGTATACGGTGAACATTTGTATATCTTTGGGTTGGGTTGTTGGGTTTTTTTTTGGTTTTTTTTTTTTTTGGTTGTTTTTCTGGGTTTTTTTCTGGGTTTTCAGGTTTTTGTTTTTTGGTTTTTTTTTTTTTGTGGTTTCTTCTTTATATTAAGACACATTGTAGTGGGCAATACTTTCGATGTCATCTAAAAGTTCAAAAACTTTAAAGAAAAGCTCAATTTATGGATTTCATATTGACTTGATAACCAGCACCAAAACATTTCTAGACTAAAGTCATGTAGGACAAAGGAAGTCTGCACAATCATCCAGTGGGTAAACTGCAAAGATTATTTCTCCTCATCTGAAAAACTGGTGCCTAAGAATGTTTCAGATGTCTTTTTTGTTTTGTAACATTGGCAGAGGTAATTGTAAATTACTAATTATAGTAGAGTGATAATGCTTCTCAAAGCATCTTATTATTTAGCTTTAAATAGCTTTGTTGAGTACAAAGGAGGTTGATGTCTGATCCTTGAAGCTGATGGATTTCAAAAATGCAAAGTTGCTTTAACTGCAGATATGTGCAGCAGGAAAGGCCAGAAGCCAGAATTTATGTCCAATGGCAGTTCAGAAAAGTTATAAAAAATTTATTACAGTTTTGTTCTGTATGCACAGTGAATGACAATGCCTTAGAATGTGTCCTAAATTTGACATTTAAAGGGTCTGAAAAGGATGTAACTCAATGGGCCATGTTCAGCTCTGACCTAAAGCTTTCCTAGCAAAAAGATATTATTAAGGAGAGTTCACTAATCTATGAGCTGCATAGAACAGATTGCAGTTCTTCAGCACTTAGGGAAAAAAAAAAAAAAAAACCAACAACTTGTGAATGGATGTTGCAAGAAAAGTGTAGGTTGATCAGAATTCACTGAGAATACATAATGGATAAAAAAAAAAATTAACAGGTCATAAGCAATGGTGAATAGATTCACCTTAGCCCGGTGATATTTCTAACTTTTCACCAATACACTGTACAAAGCACTTGCCTGAAAAGCAYTTGCTGTGCTTTTGTTATTTTAAAATGTATTCACCTTCAACATGAACTGCAATAGACCACACAGAAAGCCTATTTTATTAYAGGGAATTAAAAGATGGAAATTAAATGCTTTGGGGTACAAACCACAATTTAAGACTTTAGGAAAAATAYTCTCACTGAAATTATGATGACTACTGCAAAACTAATCACCATCCTTGCAAGTACAATATTTCTCAAGACTTTCCAAAACTGTCAGCAATATACGTGGAGTGTTAGTTTGAGAGTCAACTCTTATAAAATATTGAAATCACAGGAGGAGCTTCTGGAATTTACCAATGARTACTACAAAACCTAAGTGATTGGTGGTTTTTCTTCAGTTGAAATATGAAAAATTGAGCASTATCTTATATGACAGTATCATATAACTTTCCTATTAGGTAGGAGAGGTCATTTGCCTTCCTGATCTGCACAACCATGAGACTCTGCCCACAATGGAAAGTTCATTGATGTTTAAACTTAGCTTAGTATATCAAATTTTTCAAATTAATTCAAGATTTGGMTTAAACACCAGTAAACATTTCATGTCAGTGATGCAAACAAACAACTGCCCAATGCTAACCATACATTCTTATTCTGGGTATGAATTCATAGGAGCCAACATATTAAGTTGTGCTATCAAAAATCCTTGTGTAATATATGCTAAAACTGTTGCTATGTGCTATTTATCAGTTATGGTCTAGTTAAAAAATTCTCTTAAAAGTCCAAAGTATTGCTGGCAGTTTTGAGAAAAACAATTTCCAAAGAAGCAGGTGTGAAGGTTTGTTTATAGATATAAAATATATTTGGAACTATAGGTAGGAGTCTTTTTTATGCAGTTTCAAGATGGCATGAAAAAGGGCCAGTGAGCCTGTTTCCTTTCAATTTACATTCAAAGCCTAGAGAAATATTTCATCCATGTTCAGAGAAACAAACGCCACCTTCTAATCTCTCACAAGTGGTCAACACCTTTGCAGAACTGATTGGTGAAGTTGGAAGGCATCTGCTTATCCTCCCATGTCTCACCATCAGCAGCAACTTCACAACATCTGTTTTGCTCTKTTCCCTTTGATTTCTTCTCATATCTTTGCCTATTTTAAATCCCCAGGGGGATGGTGCTTTAAGTCTTACCATCTGCTACTTAGCCATTAAAAATGAATACAAGTAAATATTAAAGGCTGGCTGGAAAGCAAGTGTGTGTGTATTCACTGAYTTTAAATGTACTTTTTATAAAAAGAGATGCTAAGAAAATGGAATAAATGAAACTATCACTAAGATTTATTTTAATGTTATTAAATCTTATCTAAAATATTTTAAACATATGTATTTAAAATCAATACAGTTCCAAGTTAAAATTAAACAGAAGATTAAGGTCTGTACTCATAAAGAACCATAGAAATCTCTAAATCCTGTTACCTATAAATAAACCTCYAAATGTTTAATGCTTAATTACAACTTTTGTCACTATATTTTAGTCTGACTCCAGGTCTCATTCTGTCTTTTCTATTTGAATAATAAGAAAGCTATACTCAGAAGTCTGAGAAAGGTAGTTATAAGCTCTCAAATCACTTCATTCTCTCAGAAAAAAAATGAAACAGATTCATCTCTTTAGTACAAAATATATTTTACAGAGTGAATCATTTATGTAGGTCTTTTTATCTGAAAATCTCTGTTGTTCATGATGTATTGTCACCAGCAGTGCCAATATTCTAATAATTGTATCTCAAAGCTGTGCTCAGATATACTTTTATTTCCTACCACCATTTATACATTATTTTTGTTGTTAAATTCTTCCTGCATTGAAAAAAATCCTTTATTGGATATCTTTGTTTAATTTTAAACTCTTTTGATCATGAACATCTATAAAAATTAAAATTTATCACCTCATAAACTCTAGTTTGGAAATTATTTTTCTGTGTTCTCTGAGAGTGATTTGTACCATGATTTCCTTTCTTTTATTTTACTGTTTTTCTTGTTTCCTCTCTTAATTTTTATATTATCCTCTTTTAACTAAAAGCAAAGGAATTGTTTGGGGAGATCACATAAARACATRYTTAACMGTCTATCATTATTGATCATTATTGRTTTTATTGATATTGTCTRYATTTTTTCCACACATTTTTGTACACAAGTATTCTTGGTACTTTAGTTATAGACACCATGTGTACTAACGGATAAGATTTTATGCAAAACAATATATCATAATATTTAGGAACACTCCAAATGTATATTTTGCCCTAATCTCAAAGTAGTTATTTATTACATATTGGTGAGCTCACAGTGAAGTGAGATATATCTAAATTTGTACTTTGTCAATTCTAGAATCTATTGCTTATATATTATTTTATGCCTTGGCGATCTCCATGAACTATTCAGTAGATTAGTAAACCATCTTTTCATGTGGAAAGAATTTCTTTATTATATTTAGTGTACACATAGGATAGATTTTAATTTTTGAATATTAGCTTCATGTGATTGTTGCATGACTAAAATGCGTTTTAGATCTTACAGTTATAATACAACACTTCCTTGTCTATTTATAGGTTTTTGAAAAAGCTCTATGCCACGTGAAAAAATTTAACAGTCACTACCAATATTTTTTTCAATTTACAATGAGATTTAARTAAAGTATTCAAAAAGTAATTCAAAAGTAATGCCTATAACTTCAGAGCACCTCATTAATTTTGCCAATATTATTTCAAAATTGAATGGGCATAAAGACATTGAAAAATCTTTTTATTGACAAATTGCTGACAGAAAATTTTTTCACCTTGTTCCTGAGTTAGTGGTAACATTCAGATAATTGATGGTTCACCCTGTATAATCCTGAGATTTTCARTGTTCCTGTCTGGTTGACATTATTGCACTTACATGTACCTCCTTACAATGTTTGAATTATCAGTTTAAATTGTTTCTGGCTTGCATTAYATTTGGTCCCCTATAGCCCAACAAAGCTAAAATCTGCATTTTGATGCGATATTTAAATTATTTCAAGAGAATTTAATATAAGAGTATAACATCTGAGTGCAAATAAATACTCACTGAAAAGTGATTGCTATCAAACATAAACAGTGAAGTCCTTTATCTGGAAACTAAAGCTTGTCCCTACATAAAACTGATTGTCTTCCTCTTCATACCTGCCTCCATCTTCAACAATTTTAACACTGTACTGAGTTATCAGCCAGTAGATATTAAGACTATTTTGTTGTGTTTAGCTTTTATGTGTTGGCAGTCTGTTTTTTTACAGCTTTTTAAACAGATGGTTTTATATCAGTAAAGCTTAACAAGACACAGAGCAAACAGAAATAAAACCCTCACTACCAATATTGCTCTTCATTGCCCAGTTGCTGCCAACTGAGATATATTGAACCTATCTCTCATTAAAAAACCAACAAAAATATGCAGTTTCACAATTCCTGAGTGTATACTTATCAATTTACAAGACGAAAAAATTCTGGGAGCGAATTCGTGAACTGTGTAGTTATAGATTTCAGTCATGAACATTTACTGTAAGAATTAATGGAAAAGTGACTATTGGCAAGATCTGCTGCCAGATTTGACTTCTGCTATTTTGTGAATACCAATGGGAATTTCAGCTCCTGAGATCTAACAGACCCTGACTTTTAAATTTTTTTTTTTTTTTTAGGCTATTACAGCAGATTGCAGAGCACACATCATGTGTGCATTCTGTGATATGGTAGGTACCAGCAATGACTGATAATTCTCTCTCTATTCATACTTCCAGAAACTGGGGTCAAATAGGTCCTCAGAACTAGAAAATAATTACAAATATGTTTTTATTTTRTTGGGTTAGTTCCCTAAAACAGTAGCTTTAGGTAATGCTTAAGATGCAATCATACATAAAAAAAATATGCATTGCACTTCTCAGATTAATCATCTAATACATCACACAGTCCTCTTATACTGAAACAGGATCAATTCACAGAAATAGATGCCTTGTCTAACTTTGATAATAGTTTCAGTTACCGTTTTGAAAACCCACGTGTTTTTTTTTATGTCACTCCACTCAGACAACAAAAGAATAATTTAAAAAAAAATAAACACAATAGTTTAATATTTTAGTAAAACGTACTTAAACACAATGAAGAAAAGAAAYATATTTATGCAAGATTGTATAGTATGAAATAGTATTGACATAAAGAAGTACAGCCTTTGTTTCTATAGTTTTACAAAATTTTAACTCATACCAGAACGGATGTTTTGTCAGACTAAAAGAGACCTAAAATAGAAATTGTTTAACATATATTGATACTTGGAGGTGAGATAGGTTGATGAACATACATATCACAGCAGAGCTCATACTTACAATTCAACTGCAGGACTCCTTTTACCTGATTAACTGATAAAGAATCTTTCTCTAGGTTTAGCATTAAAACTTTCAAAATTGTTCCTTATAACTCTATGAAGATCACCTTGAAAGTCTTGGGGACTTGGTGAAATATCTCCCAAGTTCTAAACATAGCTGCCAGTCAACAGCCKTATACTTGCATTTGACACAGATGTGACTAAAAAAAGTCATCCCAAGTCTCAACGGAGTTACTCTAGATTTACACCAGCATTCCTGAGATACACAGGAGTTTGCATCTTTTCCTACATCTTAAAAAAAAACATCAAAGACTTCATTTGCAGCCTCTAATTTCGGAATTGCTCAGGGAAATCAGATGATCTAGTCACAATATTGCAAAGAGGGACAGCACAGAATTCGGGGCCCCATTAGCAGACGTAGAGGAACTCTATTCCCATTTTTTTTTTTTTTTGTGTGCTGTGGCAATGCCTGTCTGAGCAGAGCCAGGGACCTTGAGAAGTAGGCCACTTTCTGTGCACACCGAGAGTTAGCGGAGCTTTAACTAGCACAGCACTTCATTCAATAAGTCAGCTTCAAAACTTCATTTAAAATTATCAGGGGCACATTATCTGGGAACACAAGAAGAAGCAATTATTGGTTTAATTAGCCTGCATTCACCACGTTGTGCTCCTTCTCTTTGTTGGATTGCCAGGCAATTTTGTAAAATCATTAGRCAAGGGAACTATAATTCCACGATGACCTAATCTGCAGCTCCATCYTATCACTCTGGAATATTTTAAAGTTATTTATGACTGTCCTCAATAAACGCTAAGTCCATTGGGCAAGAAACACTTTGGGTCCTCAAAATTCCAAATGGCTTCCCTTACTGAAAGGTTTTTGTTGTGTTCAGTCATCTGTTCTCTTCTACGCTTGAAAGAGAAGGTTTGCTGTGAAAAAAAAAAAATTGAATGTTACTATGGAAATGCACAGGACACATGAAAAAAATATTTTTCTATCCCAGGGGGAAAAAGAACCAAAACAACAAACATTTCATTTTCAACATAACCTTTGCTGGCCATGAAGGATTCAAAACAGTGTAAAACAAACTCAAAGCATATGATACAGATCTCTTTCCTGAGAAAGAAATTGAGTAAATAATGTTATTTATTTCTAACTAATCTCTCAGATTYTGACAGTAAGAAAGATTTAGGAATGTAATCCATGGCATTTTATGATTTTTTATTTCTTGCCCTCATCATCATCACCTTACGATGTTTTTTTCTTTCAGTGCACCTTTGACACAGGAGAATAAAAGAAAGGTTAGATTTATAAACTATGTATCTCCATAAYTCTTAAACAGTAATTTAATATAGTATCACTTTCTCCAAAAATTACAGAGCTTCCTCATGCAGCATGCAGGAAGATTGCTGTGAAACACTTGGAATAAATTAAAAAGTTGAAAATATCAGCTGATGATAACCCTTTGCCTAATTAAATTGTTTCACTAAGCTAAAATAAATCTGTGTAAAAAGCTGTAATTTCTACATATGTTTTGCTAAATAGAAAAGTGATTAGGAAAAGAAATGACATTTTTTATTCCAAAAGAACTTTTCTAAGAACACAGCCTTATCTACTGTAGGAGTGAGATACATTAAAAATTATCYGCCAACATTAGAGTTATGTAAAATAAAATACAGAAATTGATTTTTAAATGAAGGAATGTCAAATTGAACCTCATAATTTTGCTTTGTGTAAATCAAACAAACATGATTTTTATGTCATTAAAGAAACAGAACAACTCGACCAGAACATTTTACTTTAATACTCTCAGCATGCTGACCTGGAGCAAGTACACAGAATGATTAACTATATCACCTAATCCTGGTAGAGCAGTGTCAGAATTTWAAGCAGTTTCTGAATATCCAAAGGCATAAACTCCTGAAAAGCAGAAAGGAAAAGGGTATGTATTGTGGAATTATTTAAAMTTAAAAGGTCTGGTTTGAGCTACTTATATCCATTGTAGATAAAAGATAATGTCTTCATAAAAGTTTTTAATGAATTAAGTACAACTTACTCTCTGTATTCAATTTTACCTAGACATGAAAATACAGTATATTGTTTACACTGTGCACTGAAACACTGAAAATGTGTTCCTCAAGACATGGTTTTTAGTAGTCTAATACTGCTTCATTTTAGCCTGGGAAATTAAATGAACATTTAGTTTAGACTCTCATAATGTTTTACATCTTAAAATGATATGTGGTACAATATAATGCAATCAAAGAAAACTGCAGTTCATTAAATTCCCAATAAAACAACAATAAAAAAAATTGCAAATCACAGACCTCACCATTTCAAGAACATAAGAGAATTGAGGCGCTAAAGCAGTCAGATGTCACATAAGAATCCTGATCGGAGAACGAATTTTAAAATGCTCACCTCTGACACTTAGAGATGAAAGAAAACTATCAAAGTAACTACAAATGGTTGTGCAGTTTTCATATGCAGAATTCTAAGGCTGTTTAAATACACCTTAAAGAAGGTAATTCATGCTTTTGAAAGCTGTACTGCAGTGAAAGTGCACGAGGAAACCATAAACTCCAGAGAGAGAATTGGGAAAATGAGAGAATTGGATAAGTAATGCACAAATGTGGAAAAGATTAACTGCAAGCATTGCATAAAATAATGGGAAGGTTCTGGGAGAAAAACTGCAAACCAGGACCTTCTATTAATATTGAAACCTTCCTTTTCAGACATTTCAGACACCTGGCTCCCAGGTTCATTGGAACCAGGTTCACCTCTTTCTTCTCAATTTCTATGTTTATCTATACTATATTTGAAAATCGTTTGCAGTTCAACTGTAAGTTTACCAATACAAGTGGTTTATTKGTTTTTGATCCATTCAGTCATCTCCGCACTGCAGTTTCACAGACTTGGGCAAGATCTGTATGTTTCCCTCTCCTTTTACCTTGCCATGTCAAACCCCATCATATGTATGTCAGATGACTTTCTGAATCTGCACTAACATCTCTTTTTAATATTGCCAAAGCAAATGTGGCAAAGAGCAGCTTGAATAGGGTGGCCAGAAGAGTTTGATGATCCAATTTTTATCCCTCTTGTCATAGGACTGTGTGTTCTTCATATTTGCAAGAACATTTGCATTTTTCCCAGACAGTAGAGAGCACTGCTTATTATAATTTACTTTTCATTGCCTACATTGTTTGCAGAGGAAAGAATAACATCCCTGAGAAAGATCTTACTTCCTCATACCCTCAAATCAATGGGGTTGTTTTTTTTCCTTATGAATAGCTATACATAATGCCCTATCCATGTACCACTTCCAGGACTAATTTTGGTGCTATTGGGTCAGTAATTTTCTCCTGAAGCTCAGCAATTCTTGGTGCTCATCATTCAGAGCAAAGCAGTTTGTTGGGAGCAGGTACCCTGAGGGAGCTGCGGCACAGGAGAATTCTCAGTGTTGTGTTTAAGGCTGTGTTTGGCTATGATCTCAAGGAATCAGTGAAAGTTGATGTCACAGTCAGGCATATGCTAGCTTTTAATTTTCAATAATTTAAATAGCATAAAGACGAGTCTTAACATTAAAATCGGTAACCTGATTTTTTAAAAAGAAATATTTTCCATGGTGTAAGAGGACGGAATTAATGATTTAAATTGACTGCTTGCACAGATGACTTTTAGATAAAGCCTGCTAAGAAGCATATTATTTCCATGCATGGCAATTTACATGTGAAATTTCCATTAGTGATAATGGCAGTGGCACGTATAAATCTCCAGTTCCCTTTAACATTAATTGCAGTCATCTGTGTAAGTACTTGGATTTTCAATGACATTATARCCATGACTCTACAAAGTCAGAAGGCATCCCAGCCTGGAGAGGATAAACATTAAACACTGTCATTACTGGTGGCAGGTAATAACTAAAATCTGTATCTGCACCATTGTTGAAATACAGCATCGCATAAATTTGAAAAAAATACTAACGAGGTGTGCTTGCTCAATTTACCAGGCTCTCGAAATAAAACTAGCTGACAGAATTCTGAATTAAGCTGATTATGATTTTAAGCCCGCTCTGCTAATACTTTGAAAGTTACTAATTTACCATTTATTTGAATAGGCCTGTAGAATCCACTTTAGAATTTTTTAAGTCTTCAAGAGCTAGTGTTGCATTCCTTGTAATATGGGGGTTTGTGTGAACTTTGAGAGCAGCTGTTGAAAATTATAAGTGAACCAACAGAGCAGCTCCTGGGAAGTTCAAATAGGTTTCATGTTAGAAGCTAAGAGATTGAGCAGAAGCAATCTCAAGTGCATTTTAGTTGAGCAAATGCATTTAAACTGAATTTAAGATATTTCTGTTAATGAACTAATCAAAACTTGATGTTCTCAAATTATCTTTTATGAAAAATCACTAAAAGGATATTTGAAAGAAAATAAATCCCAATTGCACCTGATATTTTAACATAAATATTATATGAAGTCTGATTTTAATTTATCATTAATTTTACATTATAATTTTGAATCAGATAAGGAAGCATTTTCTGATTATGCTACAAAAGTAACAAGAAGTTATCAGTTTGCATTCAGCGTCCGACAGCCAACAGGCCTCATCTTACTCAAATTTCCAGGAATGAGCAATGAAGGCAGGATGCTTTATCAATTATTTGCAAAAACACAGAAACAAACAAAAAATCTGCTAAAATCTTGTGTAAAGAAAAAAAATAATAAACTGATTTTCTGACGAAGTATTTGCTGAGGTGTTTCTTAGAATTTGAAGGAATTTATAACACTGTGCCAATGATGTAGTTTCAAAACAAGTCTTGTTTCAACTTTCATGATAAATTCCTCAAAGTACAAAATTGAGGATGAATGGATTTTTTGGATAAATTATGATGATAAAAATGTCAGTTGTGCTCTAAACTAAATGAAATTAGGCCTTACAAACTCTTGTAATTAATTATCAATACTTTGATTCTGAAATGCACTGTTAGCAAAATGTTACCAAGATGAATTTCTTATCATGTAAGGCTAAAGCTTTAGCAGTTACTTAATCATCCCAAATATCTAGGATTATTATCTAATGGTGCCTATTTCTCCCTGTTGACTCTTAAGAGAATCTTGAGCAAGTATCTCATAATCCGACAGCAATTTTTGGATGTCAATCACTAGCCAAGAGGACTGCCACCCTTCCTTCAGACTTAACACCTATCAGCAGAATTATTATTTTATAAATAGCTATTCTAGTTCTCCTGGGGCATGTAGAGTCTTACCAGAGAAAGTCAGTCTGAGTTCTGCAGTTGTCTCCTTTAACTATGTCTAAATTTAACTTTTGCCAGGAGCCCCAGGTTGGTCAGAGATAACTCATCAGACCTCTGACAGGCAGAGCCATGCTGGCAAGTTTTACAGCACACCTATCTTTAGATTAGTTGAGTTAAATGTTGAGTTTAATTGCATCAGCAGTCTTGGCTCCCTTGAGGCTGATTCACAAAAGTGGGAATACCTAAGGTATCTTGGCTAAAGGAACAGCTCCTGTGTCTTTCACACTCCACTCTGCAGTGATACCTGGAGGAGAAGGGGGATAATTTAAACTTTTCATTATTAAGGGAGGGTCCTCTGCTCCCCTTTTTCAGCTCTGAAAGGCATTTGTGGGGATAGCGCACTGTGAACTAGGATAATGTTAAAGCAGCCTTTGTGAGGTGTGAGGCAGCATAGTGACACTATGTCTTTTACTCAGACAGGAAATGAATCAATTAAATTAACCTGAATCTGACTGTCCCACCCCATTCTGAGGGTGGTGGGCACGTACACACAAACATGGGCCAAGACTTTCCTAAACAGTAGTTTTAATTAGGTGAAATTTTATCAGTTTTRGTGCAAAGGTGCAATGAAACATTTTCTTCCACCAGTCCAGTCAGTCTGGATGAGAGGAGCACAGTTTCTGTACTTTTCACCATTAATTTTGTTTTCCCTCCTGTCTTCCTCCACACCTACCTTTTTGTTTTAAAGCGCCAGTAAGTATTAAATATCTGCACTACAAGCCACCCAATATCTAAATTATTTAACACTTTTTCTCCATTGCAAACATATAAGTAGTTTACCACTATTGTAAAATTACAAAGCAACATAGAAAGGAGTGCTCATCTGTCACTGTTCAGTTTAGAAAGCATCTATTAGTTGTGAAGTGGAGTTAATTATCTGCTAGCTATCTGTTTTTCTATCTTGGCATGAAATGTAGATGGAGATAAATYTATGTACTTGAGACACTGAAACCACTTCAGTATCCTTTCAACGGGCTGGAGGAGTAGGTAGGGATCTTTTACATTTTAAATGGTAGAATTGCACTTCCTATTTTCATAAGTTAAAAGTAGATATGTAATGCAATTCACATCAAACGATGGAGAGGACTGGATTTTTTTCAGGGGAGAAAGATCAAATCTGTAATTTATTAAAGATTTCCTCTTCATAAACAAACAAAAAAAAAGTAATATTGAAGATGTTTGTTTTTTTTTTCCTTCTACACAATAAGAGATGATAAAATATAAAACATTCTTGAGAAATGCAAAAGGAAATATGGAATTGYGATCTTGAGTCACTGCAATGATTTTACCCATTTCCCCTAGGATTTTTAAAAATTTAATTTAAAAATGTAACCATTTATATAATTTTTCACCTTCACATCTGATCGAATATTTTTACAACAGTGAGAATACAAAAATGTCTTCTTTATGGGAATATTACAATTGCCTCCATCTGTTTGGCTGCTAAAACACAATCATGCAGTAAAGAAATTCAGAATATATAGGACAGAATCAACAGGATGATCCAATTTCAGAACCAAATATTGCATTTTTACCTTACTGTCTCATTAGGTTTCAGATTATCTTCTTTGCCTCCATTATTCTAGAATTTAAGGGTTAAATTCATAATGAAATACTTAACAAAATTATCCTTTGTTTTCATAGTTGGCTCCTCTGTTAAATATCTGCTCCAGAATTTTATATATCATTGACAGATCAACAGCTTTGAGAGACAAAGACTTTTCTTGTGCACGTAAATATTTCTTAACAAGTCCAATGTCTTGAACAGGGCTTTTGGATTATTTTGATTTATTTTGATTATTTGCTTAATTTTGATTTTTTCCTTTTGTTTTGGAACTATTATTATTATTATTATTATTATTATTATTATTATTATTATTATTATTATTAATCTGCAAAACAGACATCAGTATTAGAGGTGTGAAATCTAAGATGTCTTTTGTTTGGCTTCCTACAAACTGAAGAGGGCAAACATTCATTTAGGACTTACATTACAAACCATATGGAAATAACTGACATGTCATACAATTCCATGATTCAGTTGGCAGAATTAAGGATGCCCAGCAAGCAACATGGATAGATCTTGACCTGGATCTTCTGAGTTTTATTCTGTTTATTGTCTCTACTATATTTTCTTAGGGTTTTAAAGGCAGTGCTGCAAGCATGTCTTCCAAGAAGGTTACAGCATTTGCTGTCAAGTGTCTCTAATGGATTGTTTTTATCTGGACAATAATTTTGGAGTGTGCAATCTGAAGTACTGTGAAGGCCATTTAAAATTCAAGATGCTTCACAAACAGCAACATTTATGAAGTGTGATTGCTCCAGTGATATTCACCACAAATGAGCTTGCTCAGTATTCTTCACGTTATGATTTAAAGTCRCCTTCTAGCCTCTGAGGATATATATGAGACACAATTTATTCAAAATTCAGAAATATTGCAGATGAATTACAGACTCCCATAAAAACATTAACTACAACAGCATATATTACAAATATATCATATACTGAATTAAATAAATTGAGAATTTACTGCAGCTTACACAGAAAAAAAAGTGCACAGTCTATTAAATAAGCCATATTCCAAATCAGATACATAACCTATCTAATCAGATACTTAATATATTGAATCAAAATCACTGCACCTGCTACATCAAATACATCACAGAATGAATGAAACGTACCATCCAAAGAACATATCGATATTAAACTAAATCATGTTGAACAGCTACGTAATTTACTAAATTAAATAAATTGAGCCAATACTGTAGTCACTGAACCTAGCATACAGATCATAAACAAGCACAAAGCTCAGAGGTTTTGGAAGAACTTGCCATCCATTCCCAGTTCAGTCTCTGTATCTTTACTTGAATCTTATCTTTCAATGAACAAAGTCTTATAGAGCCTTGGAAAATCAATTCTTAGTCATTGAATAAACACCTGGCAATTTAGGTATCACACTTGGATAAGAACTACTATCATTCCTAGTTATCCAATGCCTTCAAAAATTATATTATTAATAATAAATCAGAGATTTATTAAATTCCAACTAAAAATATTCCCCGAGAAAGTCTAAACAAAATACCCCATTTTGGCTGATTTTTGCCACACMTGTTYTTATAAGAAAGTCATAATGRAAAGYAACAAGAGGAGTTCAAGATGAGGAAAAAATCCTTATTTTAGAAAACACTTTAAAGAAATAAGTGACATGCTTAAGGCCAGATAGCATGTGTGACACAGACCTTAGTCCTTTCTTTAAATAATTTATAAAATTTTTCAAAGGACAAGCATTTTCAAAACATATTTATCTAAGGCTAAGTAGCAATGCATTAAAATTCCTTCATTTGGTTAAATCAGAGTTCTGCAATTAGACTGGTTTAGTATGGTAAGTTCATAATTAAGTTTTATCTTAATTAATACTGCATAACATTTTATAATAAGTATTGTTGAAGACAAATGTAAATTAGTATAGACATTTTGTGATACATTCAATATTCTTCAATTATAAAATAAAAATATCTATTGATTTCCTTATTGTCCTTTCTTTTCTTGAAAGGCTTGCTTCGTAAAAAGGACAGTTGTGATTCCAAATATCACGTCAGTACTTCTGCTACAAAATCAAGAAGGCACCATTGCCAAGGTCTAGTATATAATTGTATCCATGTTGGTGACAAACTGAGCTTACACATTGAGTAAATCTGTGGTTTTAAAATAATTAATTCTTAAAAAAAAAAACTAGAGAAGTGCATAAAGCCAAATGAATTAAATAAGATTTATGATTATTGCACAAAAATGTTTTAATTCATAGTTTGTGTTTCATTTGATCTAATGGTTAGGACTCTAAAGCCTGAWGTAAGCATCATGTTGACACCCAAATTCACACAGAAACTCCTACCTTTTATGAAAAAAGTTGAAATTCTGATCTCATGAGAGGCCCATCTGTTCAGTAACTMGGTTGGACTCGATGATCTCAAAGGTCTTTTCCAACCTAGGTGATTCTGTGTTTCTGTGTTGAAGACATCTAAATGGGAGCTCTGGATATCTGTTTCCTCTGAGCTACAAAATTTTTCTTTTCATCACACAATAAATATTTAACTTCTGTTTTCTTGAAATGAAACAATTAGCCAAGAGGTAGAGGAAAGATTAGAACTTTTATTATTTTTTCACATTCTGTCCCAGTACYTCTAAGTGTTAATATCCATGGAAAAACATAAAATGCTCTGCAACTTCTCTCAGCCCCTGAGAAGRAAATGCTGCTGTTAATCATTACACATTTTCAGTGCTTAGCTGAAAAAGCAGGGCAGTGTTCTCCAAAAGCATTAAACAAATCCTGAGGTGTCAATACATGGGCAGACAGCAACTCTGCAGAAACCTTTTACTCTTAATTCTCTTTGCCCCCTGAACAGGGGGACCAGCTGGAGTCTTTCACCCACTAAAGCATCACCTATAACTCAAACTAGCAATCGATACCAAAAGCAGATGTTTGATGAAAACTTTTCTTGCTTTCTCAGCTTCAGTCCCCTTAACCCACACTGAGAAGTTAAAGCAAGAAAGAGGAACACTATTGATGTAAAGGGCAAAGCGAGGGATGAAAAAACCATGTCAGAATTAGAAAAGGTAAACTTCTTTTCACAGAGCTCTTCAATATAGTGGATTGAACTCAACAATCCTGTAATTCTCTAAATTAGACTGCTTTCATGTAAGGCTCAGAGTTGCTGTGTTTTGAAGAAAATACATTTGCATCCTTTAGAGACATTCAACAGAGCTTTAGAAAGCCATCTCGCGAAAGGTCAATGGTGCGAACACCGGCTTGCCTATAACCTTTCATTTCTAATGAAATGCTCTGCAGAYTCCCCAGGGGAAAACAGCTTGTAGAGTTCCTATAAATTTTATTTCAAAAATCAAGTGCCCACACAACACATTCAGAGAAGCTTTTTAACTCTGCTCCCCACCACCTTTCAGGAAAATCAGTAACCTTTAGCTCCCATCTTGTCTGTGCCTTAATAGCCAAGGAGGAATATGTTTAAATTTAGTCCCGTTTTTCAGAGTTGTGTTTCTGAACAATTAGTTTGCTGCAGCTTGCTGTGTGACAGAAAGTCTTTCAGGAGAGAAAGACTGCCTTGTTYGTAATTTTCCTGGAAATATTCAGGCTATTTTTACATTTAGCAGACTTAAAAAAAAGGCTGACGTCAAAACACAATGCCCAGAGCAGAACTCTGTGGGTAACCCTGCTGATTTTATGGGTGTTCCTTGTAGCTCAGAAACCACATTCCTGAGGATCTCACTGAATATGTGGTGTCATGAGTAATAGCAGCTGAAATTGAGTGAAACACTTAATTGTGTTGCCTAATTAGTAGCTTGGATTCAGAGGGGTGGTATCAGTTTCTTTTCCCAGACTCATTAGATGAGAGMAACCTGGAACAGGGCAAATATTTCAGCACTGAACAGGGACAGCACACAGGAAAAAATTGCATCAGGATCAGACACTGCAAGGGAAACATGACTTCAAGGGGACAGAAGTTTGTCAAGAAGTCAAATTATGTTAGTTCACAAAGTGTTAAATGTCCAAGAGCTTAATTTAGCAGAGGAGCTGCTCTGATAAATCTGTTCCCTCTTCATGCCAGATTACTGAGAAAAGGATAAAAAAATTCCATTAAAAAGAGGAATAACAGGATATTTTTGATAAGGAGTTGCTAAATTTGGCATATGATTATGCAGCATGAAAAGAGGTTTGCAGTGTAACCATAATGGAAAATTCACACCCAGGTTACAMGGAAGTACACAGACTAAAACCTGAWTTTCTTTTATGAAACTTGTTAAATGCAACCACATAAACCCCATGGTAAATCAAATGCATGAAAATGSTCCTCTTACTCATAAAAGGTGTCAAACATCTCACAAGTTCTCAAAATATGTAGAAACTCTGTAATACATATCCCTGATATTACATGCCATTCCCACTAATACTTATGAACAAAACCTCTAGGATCCACTGAGAGTTATAAAAGGAAGAATTCTGGGTATTAACTGTCACACCAATATTTTAAGACATATGGCATGCCTGATTTATTTTATTTTAAGCTGACCTGAAAAATACTTGCCTAAAGTCAGGAAAAAAAAAAACCCCACCAAATTCCTTAGAGAGCCATTAAAACCATAACTTACATAATTCCAATAAAGCCTTCCTCTTACACATACATCTATATATACTTATATACATATATAGATGTCTGTGTGTTACCTAAGTGGAGACTTGGGAAGGCTAAATCTTTTCTTCATTAGGTACAAACCAAAAGCAGAATTTGTACCAGGAAGTTGTGACTAGCCTTTAAGGTTCACAGAAACTTTATTCAAATCAGATTTTGTCTGACATCTCACTATGGTAGGATTTCAGACTGGCATCATCCAACCTGGCAGAGCCAGAGGAGCAAATTTGTGGGCTGTGGGGTCCTAGGATGAAGCATTTCTTACAGTGAGTAAGAGCAACAGAGCTGTGCTCTGATATCAGACACTTTCAGGCTGAAATAAAGGATAATTTCCTCCTTTTCCCATGCTTCAGCCCTGGCTGGAACCACCAGCTTGAAGCCAGGAGCTGCAACATTCTCACCAAACACAGCATGGTGAGCTGCTCTCCAAATTACCCATTACAGAATACTTTGTGGTCTGCTGCTTTTATATGTACAGGAATTGTTAGACAGAGTCTGTCTACTTAGCTCAGAAAAAATAGGAGTACAACGTGCCACAAAGRAAAAATAGCCTTGGAAAATTAACTTGACTTTTTGACTTTCCCCCTAGAAATAATTGGAGTCATCTTTAATTTCAGTCAGGCTGAAGAGATAGCATACTAAATAGTCAAGTGCTCAATTAYAGCAATCTGGAAGAAATGAAGATTTACATTTTGCATCTTATTTTTTACTTTTTTTATCTCCTTATATAAGACACTAGAGATTGAACATTAGGGCATCAATATCTTTTGGTAGAGAGTTATTTGGTGGCTGCATTTTCTACTTTTAGGTTATTGATATGGATCACAGAAAACAGTCCTAAATCAYATCTAAATAAAATAAAAATGAATAAACATCACTCAGAAATAGACATATTTTACTAAGCAGCTAATCAAAACTAGTTATAAGGCATTTTTYAGATCCTTTGGGAATGATGAAGCGTGGTTCATTAAAACAGGATGGGGAAAGAAAAGTCTGTATTTAAATTTGTTTGATGYCAAGGGTTTAATCAGAAAGGAGAGCTCCTTCTTTATGAAAATGTTACAAAAAATAAARGAATATTAAAAACATTTGGTCTAGAGATACACATTTATCTGTTGAAATGAATGTATCTATCTTTCTATAAGTAATCACCCCATGATACGATTTMTTTTACTCTTTGAAACATTTGCATCATCTGCTTTACAGAATAAATTTGTTTTTAAAAAAAGGAAAAGGAAAGAAGAAAAKAAYTRTAARGTACATAATAAGTTTTCGGAATAAAACCTTCTTTGTAGGCAAATAATGCACAGGTGAACAGAAATAGTTTTATTCCATGAAAAYGAAATTTTCACATTTTGCTCCTGAACCCCTGCAAGGACAGTTGCAGGGGTTCAGGAAAGTAATGGTTAATATTTCAGTCCCAGTTAGATACCTAACAAATTGTGAAAAAAAAAATTGTAACAAAATCGATTCTCATTATGGAATGGGGAACAAAGCATGATTGAAATACATTTTATGTAGAATATCAGAGATTTTATCTAGAACTTCAAACCATCTCTACAAGAAGATGGTTTTAAGCAATATGGTTCAAGCTGTAATCAACTATTCTGAACTTTCTTTGTATCTCATCACCTTCCTGTGTCTCTTTTCCCTTCTGCCTCTGCTACAAACCATTGATAGTCTTACAATGGTCTTTAATATTGAAGGAAATTATGCAAAAATAGTTTGAAAAAGTTCTTAGAGAAATGATACAGCCTGTGAGAGGCACCCAAACCTCAGTGCTGAGAAATGGTGCTTGTGAGCAGGTGAGTCATTACCTGTGAGAAATGAAATGGCAAAAGCTGCTTGGGAAACTTTCACTCAAACACAACTCCAAGATCTGGAGCTCTTCCAGGTCAGGATACAGAACCTGGCTACTTTTCTGTTTATTTCCCACAGAGTACCAAGACTAAGGCTCATTCCTTGCAGATTTAGCATACACACTTATCAGCACTCTTTGCTGAAGTTCTYCAGGTGCTTTGGGGGGATTTTCTTTTTTTGGATTTTAAGTATAAMATGTAAATACATTCTTGTTTCCTTGAACATCCTGTTTATACTGATAGTGCTAAACAAGGTTTTATACATCTCTCTCATTTCTTGATAAATTATGTTTATTCCAATAAGCTGAAAATAGTGAAGAAGAGAGTGAAAATCCTTTCCTGCTAAAGGTATGTTTATGTACAAAGCACCAAACAGCTCAGGAGGAGCCAAAATTGCAACCCTCACTTTGGCACTGACCCTGTGTGATGCTTGGAAACCTCACTGTGCCTCAGCTACAAAGCATCACATGTCCTTGTGCTATAAAACCTCTTGAAAAATATAGTGAAAATTAAAATTAAGTTGCTGTTATTATTAAACTTATTTCTTTTACTAGATGCTTCTAAAAGACAAAGGAATAGGAAGAATATTTTGTTTCCTTCCTGGTAACTCAGCTATGAGGTAGGGGACTGAAAAGTAATAATCAATATCTTCTGATCCTTGGACTGGGTTCTGTATCAAAAAATAACCCTAAAAACAAAACAAACCTTGACTGGGGAGGGAAAAGCAAACAAACAAAAAAAAAAAGTATTTTTCTCTTATGATAGAAAAACCACCCCAACCAACCAATTTGGGTTTTGTCTGGGCTATTTTCCACTGCTGAGAAAACACCATATTTTTTATTAACTGCTAGATTTAGCCYATATGCATGAAAAATGCCCCATTATGCTGTTTGCATGTTATTTTTCCATCATTCCAATTCTCACCTGCATCATTCTCCCATTTCACAGTCCTACAGAGAGAAATAACTCCTTCTACATGTTTAAATAGTAAAACCCCAACATCTGAACAAAAGGTGTGACACAGAAAACTCATTGATATTCCTGGCATTTGATTTTCATTCAGATGCATCTGCCTCTTGAAAGAGTTGTGAGACAACTCCCTGATTTCAGAAATCTCTGTCTAAATCATCTCTGGCATTTTCCACTAAACTTTTCAGCAGGAGTTTGAAATACATCACCCTGTTATTTAATCCYGACTCTCCAGAGAATTTGCTTATTAGCATTTGAAAGAATCCGTTACCTTTAAAGAAACCTTTACAGCCACAGTTCTGAAAAKGCATACCACATCTTCCTGGGAACGTTTAGTTCTGTCACAAAGATGAGCAGGAATCCTGTATTTCATTGAGGAAGAGAAAGTCCTTCCCTTGGTATATCCAGACATTGGAAGTAATAAAGATTGATAATGACAGTTGCCTTTCTTGCAGTGCTTACAGATTTTCTTCATTTTGAACAAATTCTTTGGGTCCTTTTTTCAAGTTTGTCTGCGCTGGAACTAGAAGGGATGGGAAGAACTTCTYTCTATGCAGTCCTACTCATTATGAGGATGAATGAAGCTGAAATTGAAATCTGAGTTTCTTCAAATGTACCCGACATAAAAGAAATACATTTTTGAATATCTGGAAATGAGAAAATCATCAGCTGAAAATTAATTTTATGTTAAATACGAATTGGACTGTCCTAATAAATAGGGGTAATATAAATCCAGAACAGAACACATTGCATATTTTGTCCAAAACAGAAAACCTGGTAGGCTGTGTTAGAACTGTTATTWAGACTGTCAAAAGCTGTTTGGAATAACACAATAAATTGTCATGACAATTCCCATTCCAGTTTCTTCAGATGCCATAAACAGTATGAAAGCAGACAGCATTTAAATGTGTGGATTTAATTTTTTAAAACGCTCATATTAGAAATCTTACAATCTCTATAAATACATAATTTTTCATTGATATCTTCCTTTTTRCCACAAACCCTAAAATAATGAAAACCAATGTTTGACTTTTTCCATTGTAATATAGCCCCATACACACATCAACACAATCACAGCTACTCTATTTACTACCAATAAAACTGAAAATGACCCAAGCATATAAGATGTTTTTATATTTACTCACAACTCAGGAAGAAATAGAGACTTTGATGTTTCAAAGCCACTTCAGAAGACTGGAGCTGAAAGAAAYGAAAGGTTCCCAAGTTACCGCAATAGAGCAGCACAAGMRAAAACACACAAGCAAGTAAACAAGATTCTTTCTAAATAATTTTCTTTCAGTATTAGAACTAATAAAACCATTTTCTCCCTATTAATTGAACCTTTGGGTGACATTCTGACAATATTARTGTCCAGAAAGTAGAAACTATTCCAGGCTCTGTCTCCCAGTGCAAACCCCACAGCAGAATTTCAAACTCCTACCAGGGTAAACTGCAGATGTGCAGCTCCTTTTTTTTTTTCTTTTTTTTTTTCCTATGATTTTGCTACTCAGAAAAGAAAATCAGCTACAGAAGGAGAAATTATGTAAAACCAGTGAATAATTAACAAAGAAACGCATATGTTCATAGTGGAGCTGAGAAAAA
Source organism: Malurus melanocephalus (assembly GCF_030028575.1). Lineage (NCBI taxonomy): Eukaryota > Metazoa > Chordata > Aves > Passeriformes > Maluridae > Malurus > Malurus melanocephalus. The sequence continues at coordinate 311,707 of NW_026623749.1, read as the reverse complement.
AAAATTACCAGATCTTTTCTTCAAAGAAACAGTTTTCCAAAGGTAAAAATTAAAGKTTTAATTGAAATACAAGAATTTATTTTTGTTTTATTCAACATCATATAAAAATGATAACTAATTTATTTTAATAAAGTTGTTTCAAATAGTTGTTTATAAATATCTGGGGTTTTTTTAAGAGAAACAAAATTGAGATTGTGGTTTTTTTTTCCTTTTACAGGATTTTCTTTGTTACTTATTTTTATCAGCTGCATATAAATGACTGTGTAGTAAAGGATTTACTGAAAACTGAAAAACAGTCACAAATGCACAAGCAAAACCTCAGTTCAGGTAGTGCTTACAAGCCACCAAAGAGAGAGAACTTTTTTTTTCATGAGAAACAGAGCTGCTGCAAAATTGCCATAATCTCCACACTGGCATTGTTCTGGAGAAGGGTCTCTACAAATAGTAAGGAGAAATAAAGAAGAGCAAAGGAAAAATTGTAAAAAATTTGAACTGGGTAWAGTTGAACTGGGGCAATGGTAGGAAACCTTTGAAACCTTCTAAGCAGATCTAYATTTTATCTGTTCTTGTCTGTAAACACCACCAAACATTTTCTATTCCCAATATTCTCTGTAAAGCCGATGATCGACAGGGTTTTTTATGTGCTCTGGGAAAATGTGATTAAAATATACATTAGGTGAGGGATTGCAACCTGTCTTGAAATCAGGAGGGGGCAGAAGGAATTTCTGTGYGAAGAATATCCTGAAGATTTTTGGTTTAGAGAGTTTCACTTTAAGTGATTATCTTGTTTTCCTTAGACTGTTCTTCTGCCAGAGATGCACTGAACTAATGCTGCCATACACTTAATAAACTTCCAGTTTKCACAGACCCCCTGATGAAAAATGTTCTTTCTCAATCAATCCAAAGAGTTTGCAAAGAAATGGATCGTAAGGGGAAGTCACACTTATCAGTGTGTTGCTCAGAAGTGGACATTTTAACTGACTGTCAGCCAACCTCCTAAATATTTAAATAGAAATATTTTCTCCTGTGGCTTGTTTGGTATTCTTTGGTATATATGTAGGTATATGTTAATTTCTAAGGCTTTGAAGAGGAGAATTTGCCAAACTGTTTAACAGAAACAGATTTATGCTGTTTAAAAGCAGTGCTGCCATGTTTATGTGAACACTTCCCCATCACCTCTGCTTCTCTTTCCTACAGAGAAGAAGGAAACTGTTTTTCAAGTGATGATACCCTGTTTTATACCCAGGATAAATAGGCAGTTTACATTTTACATATAGAAAGTTCTATTTGCAAGTGCACTGACCAGGTTGTTTCACTTATACCTGGTTCCTTCAGCGGCAGTGACAAAATATTTCAGAGTAACATCTTATGCAAGAATCGTATATGTATTATTTGTGTGGGACAATATTTGTTTCCATAGGGAAGGAGGATATTTACATGGCAATATATAACTAAATATTTTCTCTTCTACTGTTTTGCAGTCTCTGTAGCCCAAACAGTATGTGATATTTATTGATAAACCTGGCAGAAAAGTACATATTTACCACAGAGAATGACTCTCCGTGGGTACAAAAAAGTTCTTATTGATAATAAATATTGTWCAAACTCTTAAAACAAATAAACAAACAACCAAAAAATCCAAACAAGGCCATGTATTTGCTTTTGTCCCATGAATGTGTAGAAGTTACATCGGGGTCATCACCTCAGTTCATGAAGAAAAACCTTCACTTGCAGGGACTGGTCCTGAATGGAAATGGTTTAATTTGAGGGATGTAGCACAGTGTTAGGTATTATTAGGATTGATTGTCTCTGTATATATCAATAACCTTGATTTGAGAAAATGTGCTKAACTATAATGAAACCTAAAATGGAAGAAGACAATCAATATGAAAGRGAGAAAACAAAACATATTTATAAATAAGCATAATAAATTGAAAACAGCAGAARCATGGACAGCTGTATCCTTTATATGAGCATTATATAACCTCATTAATTATTTTGTACACACTTTGCTGTAAACATCGTTAGGAGTTTGGTTTTCTTGTTGCAGAGAGATTTTTTTATTTGTACTAGAAAATGGAAGTCAAAAACAAAATACAACTTTCTGGTCCAGCTTGTTGGATCCTAATAATATTCTCTTATTTCCCTGTAATTTGATATGAAAGCCAGGCAGGACAATTACACTGTTACTGCAGTCCCCATTTCATTTCTTCAGAAAAAAAATATGTTATTTATTTGCCACTTTCTCATTGGGTTGTTTTTGGGCTCCCACCCTTAGTTAAATATAAACCTTTCTGCTTTTGGTGACTGTTAGGATATTTCATATCTATCAGTGAGGCATCTGTGACTCCTTCAAAGTCAAAAATAAACTTTTCTGATGAAAGGAGAAAACAACAAGTGATACATATTTAAAGTACTAAGGCTTTCTGTCAGACAGTATGGATGCATTTCCAATTGCTGTCTAAAGGTTGCTGGAAAATGTTAAAGAGCATTTTGTCTATCAAGATCTTCTGAGCAGGAGCATTCAATATAAAATGCTGTGTGAATAAAACTTTACTGAGTTATTTTTTGAGTAGTACAAATCGTTTGCAAAATCCAAGTTTTAATTACCTTTGAGGTTTACAGTACTGATTTGGCAGATCTCTACCTGTTTTCATCGCAGCAGGAGAAGGTGAAACAGCCTAATAAAGACATGTAAGCATAATTGTTCTTTACACATTACAACTTCTAGGGGGGATTTCACTTGCTGAAGGGTTGAGACTACACTACAAGACAAATTAATAAATTCTCTCATATCTTGAAGCAGCAGCATGAAATGTGAAGGCACTCTAAGACAGAGCTTTCCCCAAACCCCGACTTCCAGGTTTATCAGACCACTCTGCTGTGGCTGCCAGCTTTGATACTGAGAGAAGAACAATAAAAATATTAAACCTGAGACTGACAGGGAGAACAAAGAATGTTACTGGTGTCAGCACAGTGCTTYCTGACTGCTGTTAAATGATAGGAGAAACTTGGCAGTTGCTGGACAATAGGTGGGGTATTTTCATCCCTAATATATTTGTTAACCATAAAAAAAAGACCGCAGTGGTATTGGATAAGATCTGTTTATGTAGAAATAGTATAAAAATCCCAGATTCTTTCCTTATAGAGTAAATAAAAATAAAATAGCTGAATAAAAAAAATTATGTTTAGAGACATTAATAAATACAACCTCAAAAAGCAATCTCTTCTGAAAAGGCATCAGTTAGATTTGTGAGAAAATAATTCATTTTCTTCTGGAYGAAATGGATGATTTGACTCTTAATTAAAAGCATTAAGTCAAAAGAAGTATTAAGAAAGAGAACRAGAACTGAAATGGAATCATTATGTCTATAGAAGAAGATTAGAAGCCAAAGTATTAGAAATTCATAAGACAAATTTGCAGTGGGTGATGATCAGAGTATATTTGGGAAAAAAGGGGAGAACAGAGAAGGAAAGGGAAATGGAATATTTATGGAATGATAGAACAATGAACTTAAATGGAACAAAATAATAAGCCCAGTCAATGAACTGCTAAATTTAACTTCAAATGAAATCATTTTCATTTATACTCCTGGTCTTTTAAACTTTATTTATTGGTACCATAATGTATTTCAGGCTATCACCCTAAAAAGAAGGTGCAAAAAAGAGTAAATCTAATAAGAACAAGCATGAAGAAAGTGGTTGATAWGTGTCTGGTGTGACTAAAAGGCTGTTAAAGAAGGACTGAACTGATGACATAGGAGTGATGTGTGAGTTTGACTGGCACAATCACAAGATTTTAAAAGGAAATAGTTTCACCAGTTGTCATTCCTAGGCCATGGACTATTGCTGAGCACTGGAAAACAAGTACCATGGGGACTGTGGGAGACTCCCTGATGTAGAATTGGCTCCTGTCACTTGGAATTCTCCCAAAAAGCTCATGGCCCTGTGTCAGGGTCTGGATAATGCAGGGTGCACACACAGTGTCCATTTGGGGTTGGCAGCTCAGGAGCTCCACACCACATTAGTTTCAGTACCTGGGAGGGGATCCTGGGTTTGTTACCACAAATGCAGCCCAAAAAGCTGACTCCAGTATAAACAACAGCAGTGTTTTGGCTGCTGTGTGTGTGTCTTCTTTTCCTCCATCTTTCTGTGACTCCAGTACAACTTTGTGCCAATAGACAATAGTAAAAGAGGAAAGGTTTCCTCTGAAGCGCCAAGTTTCTTTTGTTTACTCTTCTCCTTAACACTGGTCAATGTTAATTCTGAATTTTTTCCTGCTGTACTCTTTAAAGMAGTAAAGAAATAAATAAGTTTTAAAAGGAAGACAAAAGAAGTTTTAAAACTTTTTTTTTTCCACATAAATCTTAAAATCCTGGTATTTCATTAAACCCTAACCTGCATGTGCACAGRACAGGTGAAAGCACTTGAATTCTGAGACAAGATAGCAACTGCAATGGCAATTTTAATGTGCTGAAAAAGGTCACCACAGTGATGACCATGATGTGTGATGCTACTGTGATCATTATCAAGACATCCAACTTTTGACTTGGGACATTATTTTGGAGTTCTCTCCCTTACACACCAATAAATATTGCTGCTAATTCACAGAGATGAGAATAATTAGGCAGTATATAAACAACAAAAAGACATAAAACTAGGTTATCAGACCTATTTGATAATTCATAAAAGACCATCAATCTGCTGTTGCACAAGTTAAAATTTTATTGTACCATAGCTCTCATTTTTAGATCCTGGGAGCAGAAACAAAACTCTTAMTGGGTTTTCCAAAACAAATCTTCAGATTTTTGCCAAGGGTAAAGCTTGTTTTCATTCAGAGGGAAACACTGGAGGCTTACTGGCAAATCTTATAGATTACAGAAGGTGCACTCACACCAGCTCACCCTGGCATTTCCATCTCTTACATCTCCCTAGACTGAAGCCTCCAAAGATCAAGTAAAACTATCTTTTTCATACTGAAATACCTGCTGTTAATGATTTAGTGAGAATAACACCAGGGAAACATCAGCCTTGTCTTATTTATAGCTTGCCTATCCTATTTGTACCTCTCTTTCCTTTCCTTTCACCTCTTCCCTGAGAAGAGGGTGTACTCACACGTGTGATGGTACCTCTTGCTTCTCTATGKGGACTGTGAAATACTGAAAACAGAAGACACAAAAAAAAACCAAACAAACAACCAAAAAAAAAAAAAAAATCAAACCCACAAAGCAGATAAAGAAATGTCCAATCAACTCCAAGGGCAAAAATAGCCAAGTGCTGAAGGAAAATCTTAAATTTGGCTCTGGTAATCAATAGGTATTTCCACCAGTAAMAAAATGTGTGTTAAAAGGATGTGTTCAGTTTTCCAGCATTGTATTTAAGAGGAGAAAATACTGCTACAAATTAAAGTTGTTAATTCAGGAATGAAAATGCAAACTTATGAAACTGTTTTCTCATTATAAAAGGAAAAATAAGAAACTTCTTAATAATTCCATAACTTCCTCTTTCTTCACACACACGTGTGTATATGTCAATGTGTATACATAAAACATCTAAAATTAAAATTTCAAAGTTCCATGTTTTCTTAGAAAAAATAATGTTACAAAGTGAAACGTCTTCTGTTCTGTATCAAATTGAAGGATATTTAAGCTAAAAATACTTYCCTCATCCTTGTTCTAAAATTATGATTATCAGTCTGGATTTTGTTCTAAAAATGTGGGAGCACATACGATGGAGTTTATTCTTGGGGAAAAAAAAACAAACCAAGTTTATTGAAGCTAGAAAGTGTCATTGAAACTGGAAGGTTCCAAGAAACAGACTTGATTTGAAGAAAATATTAATGGCAACATTTCTGAGATTCCATCTCCATGATCCAATTAAATTTTTCTACACAACCAACAATACCAGTACCCCCAAGGACTACTGATTTTGYTCTAGAACAAAGAGCCTAAGCATGAGTGTCCCTCTACATTTCCCCCCCTGAATCTCTGATTCAGGCAGAGAAAATATGTAAATCTACATGTGACTGTTCAAATGAAGCAGTCAGTTCTTCCTTTTTTAAAGGAAGAATAAATCATGATCAGGTGTATAAAACTAAATAGTTGCAATTTTCACCATTATGCCTAAAAAGGATATTGCATTTAGTAAGAAACTTTCTGCCAGCTCACCACCAAGATACCTGCAGTGTTTTGTGGCAGGTAAGATACTAAAAAACTAAAATATCATCAAGTGTTGTTCTATCTGATAAACATGATCAGAAGGATACTTTTATTCCTCTTCAAGCAGCCCCCTTTRGCTGGAAAGTACTGCCCTGTAATTACACACCTTTCAAGTGAGACACAGTCAAGGGCTGCATGTACTCAGCTTGTCTATCATAATGCGTTTGTGACTGCTGCATGAGGATGAGCCAAAACTCATGAAAATGAAAAAAAAAAAAAAAAAAAAAAAAAAAAAAAAAAAAAAAAAAAAAAAAAGAAAGAAAAAAAAATGCACGGATTACTGACAGGCATGTTTTAAATTAAGGAAGTTTTTCTCTTGTGTTATTTATATTATCCTTCATGTTTCTACTTCCTTCATCTACTTGTGTGCATGAAGTTTTAAAACAAGATCAAAAAAAGAGGCAAAAAGTTATGCCAATAATTAAAAATTTGAAGAACAGAACAAAGCAAAAAATTACATAAATGCAGACACAAAATTACCTAAATAATCAKAAGAAGTATTTACTGTTTAGATGCAAAAGGCTAATATATTTATTTACTCATATATTACTCATGAAAATTTGAAACCAAATCTTMGTACTTACAAAGAGTTTAAGAGCATCTCTCTATTATCATTTAAATAATACAACATTTGCTGAAATCTCTGGATTTTGGACACTTCTCGTTAATTTATACACACAAAGAGCTTTCTAGCTCTGAAGAAGAATGTTCCCAGGCTTGCAGCAAAGCCTCTTCCCAATCTGCCTACAGGAGATAATGTCTCACCCTAATTTTCATGGCTACCATGAGGGGAATGAGAGCACTCAGTCATTTCCATTGTCAGAGAATATTTTTCCTCTAACACACAGCTGTTAGCTACAGCTGTGCTCATGAAAATRCATGCTTCTTTCTGGAAAATCCCCCAGATCACCTTATTTAAATGAAAATGACACATAGACATGAAATGTTTAAACCTTTCTAATATTTCTCCAAGTCAGGTCATGCAACAAAGGATTCATCATTTTCTGGTATTTATCTCGCTGGCACTAATGTAAATAAACCAGAAAATATTGTTCAAAGATTGACCATTAACAGAAACAAAAACACATTAGTGATGTTACACATTAGACTCTACGAAAAATAATTTCAACCATTGGCAAAAATTCCTTACAAAACACCAGGAGTCAGTATTCTCTACGATATCCGCATTTTCACCACTTAAGATATCTTTCACTAGAACTCAGCTCTAATTATTTTATTTCTTCCTCCAAACTCGAGTAGCTACCTTTTAACAAGCCATATGAGAAGCTTTGTACAAAGCATAAGATTTTCTAAAGATTTTATTTCTTAGTTATAAAGTTAAGCCCTCAATTAAAAATATTTGAGATGTATGATTGTTATTATTATTTCCATAACATGATGCCACAACATGTTCAAGATTATAATTGTAAGTAAGGTATAAATTTCTTCTTTCTTTCTCTTTATTGTTCTTATTCTTATAGCTCTATTTCCTATAAAATTACCACGAGTATTTAAGTAACAACATTAATAAAAATTAAAAGTAAAGAGGGGTTGCTTGTTGTATATTATTGCTTTCTCTAGTCCCAGCACTTTGGACTACGTTACTGAGACTAGTAACATAGATAAATTTTTATAGCCATGATTATATCTTCAGTAAAACAAAATTTATGTACTTTTTATTTGGTCTATAAAAATGCAWAGAAGGAACGGATAAAATTGCTTCATCTGGCCAGGAATTTGAGGATTATATCTCTTACAACCAAGGGCCACCATAACTTTATATACTGAGAACAGGCAGAGAAAAATCTGCTTCTTTGATGAGCATGAGTGGACAGTTTCTATTAAGCTGTCAAAAATTGTGTGAGATAGGTGAGAAAAGGAAGGTGTCAGTTTCCAAACACTCTTTAAAACAATGCCCTACTTAATGGGAAAAAGAATGGAGAAGAAATTTCTAATGACTAGAARCATCTTGGAATTATAAGTTGATTGTTCATGCATAAATGCAGATTTCATGTAGCATGTGAACTGTAAATACTCTTCTTTAACAGATTTTTCAGCATAAGTGTAATTKTGTCGTGCCTGTATTCACTTGATCACAGAAATTTCAAAGATGTGAGATACTCCAGGCCTGTATAGCTAACAGCCTTTCAGGTGTCCAACGTTTATATGTAAATCAATTTCAGGAGAGAAAATTCTGTTTCATGACATTTATTCCTTTTTATTCCAGGGACAAAAATCAAAGATATCCACTGTTTATAATTAGTCTTGATAGAAACATTTCTATTGCAGCACATTTCTAAAAATTCCTCCTAAAATGTGTGGATACTCAGTCCTGCCATGAGACATTCTGTATTTTGTTAATCATCGCATATTTCGGGTTTTATAGGATAATCATTAAAACTGGTAATGACACTCGTTCCATCCAAGTCTCTTACTCTACATGAAATTTCAAAAGGCCATTGCAACTATGATTTGCATGATCATAGACCAACATCTCTCCATGTTCACAGAGAAACTCACTGACCCTCCCCAGGAAAAATAAAACAGCTTTACAATCRTTTCAGACTTATAGAAAGGCGCCTCGGACAACTTCATGGACAAATGCTGTTTGTCTTGCCACAAACCCTGGAGTCTTCTCTGTGACACAAGGTTTTGTGGTTCACAATCTGCACAGGTTAACTTGTGACAGGAAAAATGAGAGGAGGAAGGGTAAAGGAAGCTGCAGGTGAAGATGAGAATGTTGTTGAGCTGCACAGTGAATTAAGACCTTCTGAAGATGTAAGCAATCCAAAAGATGACAGAGATAGCCCATGATCCCTTTGTCAGTACCCTCCTTTCTTAGGAGTGAGGTTTGGCAAACTGCAGCCCCTAAATAATTCCAGTATGTGACAGACAAGCCTATGCACAATTTTAAGTGACAGACCATAGGCATGAGATTAGCACAAAAAGTGATATGCCTGGATTTTGCTTACATTTGGGAAGAAATTTTGCCTATGAAGGAAAAAGCAGCAGTTTCTCATCRGGGTGAGCTTCTATGTGGTGGTGTGGAGAGCGGAAGGACTTTGTTACTGATGGTGTATTTATGTTAATTTACTTTTAAATGGCAGCTGTCTGAATCTGCTCAGTGTTTGGAGCGTGAAATTAAGTCTCAGGAGAGATGGATTAGATGATAGAATGCCAGGGAGTCAATCAAAAGTTCACATTATAAGTGGTTTACCCTATAAGCTCGGAGAACTTATCACAAAGCTTCCCAGTATGTCATTTGCTAGTTGTAATTGTTTTTAAAATCCTGCAGCATAATATACGTGTGTATATCTGTATATAAAGATAGAAACAGAGAGAGAGATATCTGTTGTTCAAACCACGACATCTGTATATAAAGATATATAGGTGATATATAGATATGACATTTCTTTTCATACTACTGGCATGCCTGCAGGATGAATACTCAGGACTATGGTATATTTCATGTAAATACAATATTGTTTTCTTCTCTCCTAATGAAAATTTATCATAAAGACAAAAATACCACATAAACCACTCAAATGCCAAATATCATCTTACACTATGTGCATTTGTCATTAATTCTTGCCTGATAGGCAATCCTTTTCCCAACCAGAAAGTCTGCTGTAGTACTCTCCAAATTTTTTATTATATTATCTTGAAATAAAATCTTAAATGATACCAGTCCTTAAGACATTTTTTTTTTTTTGGAAGGAATGGGGAAAGAGGGACATTCTAATTAAATGTACTCATTGTCGATGGCAACTCAACATTTTCACTGCCATAACTCCACTAAAAAAGTTCAGATGAAACATGATTCTTAATAATCAGAGACACAAGAGCACTRTAGAGCTGGGGTTTAATATTATTCTTTGACTCGAAACTGTTGGGGAATACTTTTTYCCCCTGAAATATATTTAATAAAGTAATAGCAATCAAACTGCTGTAGTAAACTAATAGATATAATGAAATTCTATTAGCACCCAGAGACTCCTAACAGTGCAAGGAGACAATACTTTAATTTGGAAACAATTCTTTCATTAATCCAGTGCAATCCTCTTTCACAATCCTCACATGCAGTCCTGGTACAGCACATGTGAAATCAACTGGGGACAAAGCAGGGGGACCATTTAAGATATTGTTTTATCAGTAGAGGGAGGAGTTTTTAATCTTTAGGAAGGCATCATAMACATCACTTGGTTTCTCCAATTCCCTCCCTTTTTGTATTTGAGCATTTATAAGCCCAGAGATGCTTTCTTTAGTGGAGATGGTGGGAACTGGCTCTCCCTGGGAAGCARCAGCAGAGAGATGATCTATCAGCAGTTTAGCAGAGCAGTTCTGGGTTTTAATGGGAAATGCAGTGCTGGGATCCTCCTGTCAGCAGGGGCAATAGCCTGGAAATCTACAAGGAGAGATCATCAGTTATTGCAGACTCACCCCAGTGACTCCATCCTCACACAAAGAAAGGGAACAAACCTCCCTGCAGGAGAAGTACCCACATGTAAGGAAATGATGAGGTTAAAATTAGTGGATTTTAGCATATTATTAGTTTTTGGTTATTAAAAAATATGTTTGAAAAGGATTACTTTCCAGTTCTTACAGAGAARCATCTTTATTGCAACCAGCAGGGCCACCAACTCATATATGGCACATAAAATGGGGTTTTTATCTCATTCTATCTGAATAGAACTAGAATCCAGGAAGGAACCAGAACCCTTCAGCAAATTCATACTCAGGACAGAGCCCTGAAGTGACTTCTTTTGGTCAAGTGCTGATCTAAATGCYCTTCCTGGCCTCTGGAAAACATCTCATTTTTCTCATGGTTCTCAGGGCATGCTGAGGAACAGCTCTTCTGCTGAGGCTGGCTGAGAAGGGAGTTTTGTTCCCATTGTCTTTGTCAGCATTGCAGGTCATTCTTTTTAGGGGGGAAGAAGGGAGGAAGAGATCTCCAGTCCCCCAGCTTAGTCTGGTGCAAAGTTTGATCCCTGACTTTGTGTGTTTCATTGGCAGCCTGGGAGATCGTGATTCACGTAGCTCTAATCCTAAAAAGTTCTGCATTTACTATTTGATGCATTGATCCTTTCGCTTAATAGCTAGCCCTTAAGCCATAATAACTTACAGATATATGCATTTATTCTACAATACTCTGAAAGGCCTTTTTAAATATTCATTCTATTCTGCTAAATAAGCAGCCCTCCTTTCCAGGAGGCCTGTGATTAACACTCCTTTCATCCATCACTACTGTACGCTGCCTTTGGGAAAGCCTGATCCGCTTGCCACTCCAAAAATGTAACTTGAACCAGAACTTATTTTCCCCACTTCTGCTGCTGCCAAGTTTCAGGACTTTAGGCAAACCACTTGACCTTGCTGCATCCCGTTTTCCTCTCCATTAAAATGAAGATAGCGCCTGGCTTCATAAAGCATGTCAGTTCTACAGATTAAAATGAAATGCTRTGGATGAGCTTAGCACAATGACTCTATACACCATGGAAATTTCATCCTTTAAGATGATGCCAATGACAAAGCTGTCAAGCCAAAACTGCTCCTGGCAGCCAAAATCTTGTATCAGCACTGTGGCCCGGTGCCATCAGCAGGGCCTTAAGTAAGGGAAGGGACACATTTATTCAGCTCCCTTGACAGGATCATCAT
>NW_026623749.1:274957-299103 GCF_030028575.1 Malurus melanocephalus | reverse complement strand
GCAAGTTGGCAGCACAACACAATGTTCAGAAATACTCTGGAAAATGTCTGTTAAAACTGGTTTAAAATGGTGACCTACCTGTTTGGCTAACTATTCTGAATACTGCAGGATAATTATTTCTATGTGGCRTAAGTTTAATTGCATGGTAAATTAATGAGTAAAAGGCTTCTTACTGTTGTTTAATAAGTATGAAGAAAATACTTAACTTTTCATATACTGTAGTCAAATTTCATAAGCAATAAGTGCACATTAGATGTTGTATTTATTACATCAATTCTGTGAACACTGTTAATACATTAACATTTAAAAAGGTAGCCCATGGCAAGTCAATTTCACAGCAATTAAAACTGAAAAACTGGTAATTGACATTTGATAAGTGTGTTAATTGATATCAAGCTTGCAAAAGCTAACATGTTAAATGTCAATTAAATCCATGTGTTTTTACAATTAGAATTTATTAATAAAGAATCTAATTACAAAATGTTGGTTATGTCAGTTTATGTTAATTACGCAATAACTACATTTATAGTGGAAAAGTTTCTTCAGTCCTCAACAGCATTTAAAGATTTTCCTAATTTTTAACATTTTGCAATGCATATGTTGTAATTTTTTTCCTGTTTTAGGATTGGGGCAGGGGGGGTAAAGTAGATGAAAAGTGCAGAATCACTGTTCCAGTATCTTCTGTAGTTTTGAGAGAATACATTATGAAAATATTCTATATTAAATTGGGTAAGTATTTAGGAAAGCCAGGTAATTAGTTTTTGTTGTTTTTCAGTAAAAGACTGAAGGCATCAGTCAGAACCACGAGCTACAGTGCAGACAGCAATCAGCTAAGAGAAATCAGTGTAGGGAGAGAGCATCAGGAACCACAGACAGGGGAAGACCCAGAAAAAAAGGGGAAAGAGAAGGTTAAAAAAAGATGCTWGATGTCCTCAAGGCACATAGAGGGAATTAAGAAAATTATAAGAAGGGGTAAGATGCTGGGTAAAGTGAGAGGATCAAGAAAAATGAAGTAACCAGATTTCTGTGCTATTTCTTTTTCACTAAAATATTTCTTTGAATTTGAGAAACGGTAAGAGGGTTCAAATCAAAGCGGAAAAATGAGAAATTTTTTTGGTAATATTGCAAATATTGGTGACATTTATGTTGGTCCACATTAGTAGTTCAAATTCTGTAAAATTAYTTACCATTAGTTTTCACTATTTTTATATTTTTAGCTTCAAATTGTTGACTACTGCTTTGGAATTTGAATAGACAATTCTTTGTGCATTTTAAGATCACTAACAACAAAAGTCCCCTTACCAAACAAAATTAAAATTGTTTCTCTATTGGTCTTGTTTGTTTTTTCAGAGTACTCGTTTCAATTGTCGCTTCTGCTACTGCAAATTCTACAGCTTACTTTGCTTTTAATTTGACACTAATAGGGAAAAATTGATTTTATTTCCACTTATTTTGCAGCTTGTCACATGTTCATCTCCATTTGGGACAACATGCAATGCTGTCTCCCTTTACAGGGAGAATGAAAATTAGGTTTACACTAAAACGAGATTTTGTTAGGAAAGAATGTTTTGGCCTGACAATATCTGTAATTGAATTCCTAGAGAGAGAGGGATGCTGAGATGAACATATTTAAAAATTAACTTCCTTTGAAGTCTTAAGTGCACCACATTTCAGTACCTTTAAAYTAAAATTGATCTAGCAAAGCAGAGTGGCGGGTTTTATTTTTTTTAAGAGATTTTTATCCTTTTGTCAACAGGATTTTAAATTCAGGAAAAAAGGCATACTTCAAAATTCTTACCAAACTGCAGCACCATTCATGAAAGAAAGGCAATAAGACAGGATTCGGAAAAAAAAAAATACGAAAAAAATATAAGAAAAAAATAAGAGTAAGTGGTAAAAAGCTGTTTTATAAGCATACATAAGAGAGCCTACAATATTTGTTTAAATACCTATTTGGTAAAATCCCATGTCTTTTGCACACAGCTCTTCTATAGCTGTGCATCTTGAGTACTCTTGGCCAAAAAATTTAGCAGTGGCCTTTCCCCAGCATCATGAGAGAATCACCAGGTTCTAACCACACCACATCATACCCTATTTCCTGTACAACCTCTGCCTGTCTCAGCTCTGAGCACGGTTTGGACAAACCATCAAGGACATGGAATTTTATGTACTATATATATATATATATATATAAATTTATAGAACAGATTACTACCTCAGTAATCATTATCTAAGTATGGATAGACCTCCTTGATTTATAACCACACCAATATTGGTACCATCCTACAATCTCAAAATTCTTGAGATTCTCTCATTCTTAATTCCTGCCTAACACATAAATCCCAGAAGCTGTGAACTCTCCACTAGGAAGAGATGAACAGAGGAATATTAGGATGGAAAGCAGGGGCAGGCTGGACTGCCATAATGGTCAAATGTGCTGAAAGATTAGAACCTGTTTTAAAGCATTAAAAAAAAATAAAATAAAAAATATATGCTTCTCAAAGGCTAACACTCTGAAATCTAGGATCACCATTCATTAGAAGAAAAAATAAAAMATCCTCCTGAAACTCCCTCTGACAARGATTCCTTGTTGCCCAGGGGTCATMAAATTTGGTTGAGAAAAGGTTTTTGTTAAATTCAGATATTATTCTACCAGCCTTTACAGACCCTGCAGGGTCACTGTCTTGTTCTTGTGGGATCCAGGGCCATAAAAATGAGCCACTGAAACAGAAAGAAAATGGATTTGTAGCCTCAGGTTGTCTGATCTATATAAGAGATGCAAAACCCAGCTCCCAGCTCTGCTGGGTCTCTAAAAAGGCTCTTGCTTTTGAGTTTAGAACCTGAAAAAGTCAATCTCTCTGCAAGTGTCTCTGTCTACATCTCCTCCTTCTTACCCATATCATCCTTGTCGAGTCTTCTGACAGTCAGTGGAAAACAACGTGAAAGAAATCAGCATTTACCTAAATATGTGTTCATGGAATATCTCTGATCAGAAGTAGACAGCTCCATCTGAAGATTAAATCCTCAGCTTTGATTCCCGTGGAGCTTTGTGGTGCTTCAATAGCTGTTTTTTGGGGCCTCTCTTGCATCAGGAAGGCTGGAGRAAACCTTCAAAGCTCCTCTGTAACATCCTTTATATGGCATTTCAAGTATCCTCATAAATTCTGCTTCTGATATTAATACACTCGAGATATTAAGCTTCTCCACAGATCTAAAATTCCATCTYATATACTACAAGGCAAGACATAATAAATCAGAAAATGTTACAGCTCTTAGTTGTGGRATTCCAGTGGAAATGCATGCAAGATTCATGCAGATTCAAGTCGTCATTTCAATTTAGGAATAATTTCATGTCACTTTAAATGTATGGCTTTTAAAAGTTCATTTTTAGTTCTGCTCATGTATTAATATTAAGGATGATGCCAACACAAATACTGATTTCTCAATCAATACTTGAGAATCTCTGTCAAAAAAAAAAAATATATTTTTAGCAGAGACTTAAAGATAATGTTCAGGATAATATATTTCTTAATCTGGATACCTCTCTGCCCACATATATGTCACCTAAATCTCAAAGACTTTCAGAGTGGCAGCTAAATGAAACATCCTTTCATTTTTCTGTGCGTAGATGCACGTTTTGTSTAAGATCTTGTCACCCATTTTCAGTTCCTCCACTCCTTTCATTASCTTTGGTATCAGAACCCAGATGATCGATGCTAAACCTGACATCCTCATCTCCTCTGGCTGCCTGACTTACCTTCTTGCATTCTTTTCTTTCCAAGGACTGAAGGGAAATCATCTTTCTTGCTTCCAAGATCTTTCAGCAATGTTTTTCAGTTCTTTTGAGGGTTAAGAGTGAAAAACATAGATTTTAAAGTATTTACTATTGTGTAAAAGAGGATGCAGATAACAGAAGTTGTAAGATCCATTAATGAATTATCAATTTTAGATAGAATTCATTTCCTTGAAAATTTTATTATTTTTATCTCTAAATATATTCTCTTTAGTGACGGAAAAGTAGAAATACTTTTTAAATGTTTTTCCTTTTTCTGTCTCTAAAGTCTTTGGAATAATTTCCTTCAGTTTAATAAAGTTGTTCAAAATATCTGCAACATTATTAGGCCCAGCATTTAAAGAATTCAAATGAATCTTCAAAGTGCTCAGCTTATGAGATTTGCAAAATTAACTTTGTAATTACAGTATGCAACAAAATACAGAGTTGATGGGTATTTTCCAACTGAACGGAGTTCATTTCTAACATTAAACATTATGTATCTTGTCTCAGATAATTTTGGCTTTCCYGAGGATGGGTTCTGTAATAGAGACAGATTTCCCAGCCATCACTTCTACAGAAAAATATCAGAAGCTCCTCGATAGACTGCATATTGTCAACCTGCTCATTTCAATAGCAACCTGGTTTTGAGAAGTGGATTTTGAAGGACAGATCCTATTTACACAAATGCAAGTCTTGTTCTACTCAGAAGCCTTGCTTGAAGGCTGCCAGGGTCATCTTCTCATCCCTTCAGTTTTGACTGAAAAAAAAAAAAAAAAAAAAAAAAGAGAGAAAGAATCTCTGAAAACGCAACTAGCTGCTTTATAATAAGGGAACTTGGTTTTGTAACACATCAGGGACAATGTGTAATGGCTTTCTGATGTAGAAAACCACTCTTCTTTTATCTCAACACATAGTAATTTTATGTGAGATTGAGGGCCAGGGATGTTTGGCTTTTTCTGTACACAAATGACATTCCAACTGTTCGACAATCCAGAAATTAAAATTTTATTCCTTATTGGCTGCTGATGAGAGCAAGGATATTATTTTTTTTTATTCACATTGATTCCTACTTTTGGGTTATTTTTTTCTTATTTCTCCTCTCTCCTACAGACAGCCTTTAAAACATAGTGCTATCATATTTCACAATCAAAAGAAGAAGCTGTACTACATGTCTGAGTCCAGTTCTTTCACTGAGTAGTAAGTTACTCAATTCTGAATTGAAGCAACACAAGTAATCAAGTCAATAGTAGCACAGAAGTAAATTTTACAGAGTACCACACTTCTAATAATATTTACTGTGTACATATCCTWTTTACTCATCATTCACACCTGCCAAATACRGGATGCTGTCTTGCCCTGCATCCAMAAGAACACTTGCAAAATCWTGTCATTTCCCATTTAAACTTCCATTTTTAACCATAAATTTGTGCTGGAGGCAGACAGATATGTATGAGTGGTTAAAAACACAAATTTAAGGAAGAGTTTTTAAAACACATAATTTAATATCCAGACCCTTCACCACATTGAAGAGGGTGACATGAGAAACCAGAGTCAGACTGCATTTTTGGGTAACACCTGGTCATGTGTTGGAGAAGCCTACATCTGGTTTTGCCCCTTAAATGAACTGTATCAAGGAATTAAGGTGCCAGCATGGTAACTGAAACCATGCAAAGCTGCACAAAATATAATCAATATATAGACATTTGTCCTCAATGAAATAATTTACTGGAATAAAAGCAGGAGAAATCGGTATGATTAGGAGTATAATTTTTCATGTTTCATTCTTACACTTTTGAAAGATTATAGAGGTTTGGGAAGAGGAAAAGAATTTAGTACAGACAATTCCAAGATCCTGGAAACACTTTGATTGGAATTATCTGGTGTGCTTCAGTCACAGCCACCATCTAGTCCAACATGCACCTTGAGTAGCTCACCATGAGTGCACTGCTCCAGACAGAAAGGATTCAAAGGACCTCTGGATCTGAATGCTCACACCAGCGTGTCTTAACTTTGACACTCCCATCAGGCTTTAGCTAGCAGGCACCAAAACTGARATTTTCATGACTGATTTGCCACCATCTTCATAAAATCATAGAATAGTTTGGGTTGGAAGGGACCTTAAAGATCACCTACTTCTTTCTTAGAATTGAGGAGAAAGATGTTTCAAGAATGACTTTTAGTGGAATCAGAATATAGTATGTCTTTTCTTTGCAGAGTATGAAGGTTCAAAGATCACCTACCCCTGCCATGGGCAGGTGTAYGTTCCACTTGCCCAGGTTCCTCAAAGGCCCACCCAAACTGGCCTTGGACATTTCCAGTGATGGAACATCCAAAACTTCTCTGGGCAAACCTGCTCTCACCATCACAAACCAGGGAAGAATTCTTTCCTAAYATTTAACTTAAATCTAGTCTCAGTTTGAAGCCATTCCCCCCCATCCTGTCACTACATACTCTTGTAAATAGTMCCTCTCCATCTTTTAGCAGCTTCCTTCACACTCCGGAAGGCCACAAATAGGTCACCCCAAAGCCTTCTCTTTTCCAGGCTGAACAATCCTCMTAGCAGAGKTGCTCCATCCCTGTCACCATTTCTGTGGCCTCCTCTGGACTGGCTCCAAGAGCTCCATGTCCCTCCTGTGCTGGACCCCAGGGCTGATGCAGCACTGCAGGTGGGGTCTCACCAGAGCAGAGCAGAGCAGAGCAGAGCAGAGCAGAGCAGAGGGGCAGAATCCCCTCCCTCCCCTGCTGCCCTCGGTGCTCTGGATGAGCCCAGGACACGTTTGGCTCTCTGGGCTGTGAGTGCCATGGCCAGGGCATGTCCAGCCTCTTCTCCAGCAGCATCCCCAAATCCCTCTGGGCAGGGCTGCTCTCCATCTGCTCATCCCCAGCCTGGATCGACACCGGGAGTTTACCCTGACCCAGGCACAGAACCAGCATTTGGTCATCTTAAACCTCATGAGATTCCCATGGGCCCACATCCTGAGCTTGTCCAGGTCCCTCTGAACCATCAAACCTTTGAACCTTTGTACCCTGCAAAGAAAAGACATACTATATTCTGATTCCACTAAAAGCCATTCTTGAAATATCTTTCTCCTCAGTTCTAAGATATGTTCCTGAAACCGCATGAAATAATTAACTGAACACACTTGCAGAAAGCTTATTATAATTATCACCATTTTTATTATATTGTCTAATKTAACTATTGGGACAAGAAATAAACAATAAAAAAGTGCATTGCAATGGACTTGTTTAATTAAAGATTTGTTTATTTTTATTTCATAGCAGTRGTATCTTGAGAAGGGTTGGAAAGGGAGAAATTCAGTAATCAACTCTGCTGTACCTAGTAGGTATAATCTCTACTGCAGCTTGTTTTTCTTTTCTGCTTGCAAATTAGCCCCCTCCCAGAAGGGAAATTAATTCTAATTTAACYGCACTAAAAGCCTCTTGATGTTTCTATCTGGACACCCTCCAGTCTTTGAGGGAATTATGTCATGTGTATGGCTGTTTTCCAGCTTCTTCTTGCTTTCTAAAACTGTGATGTCCTAAAGAGAAAATCTATTTCTTGCAAGCTTTTGGAAGCAGAGAAGATAATTAACTACTGCTTTCCTTTCAWGCTAATTTTGGAATATTGCTACTCTGTATTTGAGTCCACATTTGAATTTGGGACATTTAAACAAAGGAAATACAAACAATCTTGTAAAAAATTGATTAATTTCTGTGTGACATATAGGAAAATGAAGAAACAATGCTCTCAGTGCTTTATCCACTTATAAAATAAAATATAATCTGCCTCAGTTATCATCATGTTATTTTCAAATCTTGCATTATGAAAAATGGAAAAACAAGGATCTGTAAATAGCTCAACCTTTTTTTCCCAGTAGATTGGATCAGATTTTAAGAAAAGAAAATCAATAAAAATTTTTACTCAGATTTCAACTGGAGCCTTTCATGGCCTGTTCAAGGTCATCAAACCTATTCCATTTTAAACTTACAGGTTGAAATAAGCACACTTTATCCAGTCCAGTACCTGTAAACTGGAGAGCACATAAATCTGCACCTGAGTTTTAACCTTGGGGATACATCTGCTGGCTTGATGGGTTTGAATCAACAAAAGAGTTCATGTGCTTTCTGTTTTACTTTCTTTGGCCTGGAACTACAAATATTAAAATGTTCATGTATGAAGTATTGTATTTTCTCTGAGAACTATCACACTTTTTTTACTTCAATTTTCCTTGAAGGATTATCATACAGAGCACACCACTATAGAAAGTTTTGGGGCCTTGTTTTCTGTTCTTGATGTTGTTGTTGTTGTTTAGGGGGATGTTGTTGTTAAGGATGCACAGTGGAATTATCAGACCTAAAAAATATCACAGAATGACAGAAAATTTAAAGATCATCTAGCTCAAACCCTCTGCCATGTGCAGGGACACCTTGCACTAGACCAGATTGCTCAGAGCCCCATCCAACCTGGTCTTGAACACTTCCAGGGATGGAGCATCCACAGCTTCTCTGGACAGTGTTTGTTCCAGCATCTCAACACCTTCAACTGTAAAGAATTTCTTCCTGGTATCTTATCTGAACCTGCCCTCTTTCAGTTCAAAGCCATTGCCCTTTGTCCTGCCTCTCTATGCTGTTGTGAAAATTCCCTCTTCATCTTCCTTGTAGCTTTCTTCAGGTACTGGAAGGCCACAAACTGGTCACCCCAAAGCCTTCTCTTTCCAGGCTGAACAAACCCAATTYTCTTAGCCTTTACTCATAGGAGAGGTGCTCCATCCCTCTGACCATCTTGGGGATCTGAAGACTCAAATTTGCAGCCTACCACAGAGGTCTGACAGAAGAATTCTTAACTGGAGGGAGTGCTATGCTCCCTGTGAGGTTTGGGATTTAGTGAGATTATTGACATGGGAAAAAATAAATATACTTACCTCTAAAATRGATTAGAAATAGGTTGTGAAAAGTATTTTATGACATGGATGCCTTTGACAAGAAGCAACTGAATTGAGTAGTCCCAGAGCCCTACATGATTTCTGTGTTTTTAAGGAGGAACTATTCTGTAAAACCAACACTCCTGCCCATTAATGCTGCCCTTCACTAGGTTTGAGATGAAAAAAAAAAAAAAAAAAAAGTTGAAAAAGGAGCTTTTATTTGCTTTGCACTGGAATTGTTGAGGTCCAGGAAGATGGTAGGGTTAAGTCACTAATGACCTCATATGTGTATCTCAGTTTGGAAGGTAATTGAGGCAGTCAGTTTTGAGGAAAGGGCTTCTTTCTAAGGCAATCTTTCCAAAAATCTGAATTAGAACCTGGTCTTCTGCTCTGGACCCATTTCAAATCTAACTGTAACACTTTTAGCTGTTTCACCACCTAGAGGCGTCATAGTGATATAAAATAAACCTGTGGCATTTTTTTTTTTTTTTTTTTTTTTTTTCTCTGGTTTGTTTTTTTTTTTTTGCTTTTTTTTTTTTCCTCAGAAGCAAAATTGAAGAACCAGTTTGAACAATGGTCACTGGGCCTGGACAAGGCCTGTCACAGCTTAAAAGGCAGCTCTGTGAGCTAATGAGAGGGGGAAGTATCCATTGTTATGTGAAAGTTCTCTTTGGTCTAGATCCTGTACTTCCTAAATTTAAAACCTACTTTAATATCAATTCCCTGATTCTATAGTTTCCTTGAGAAAGCCAGCAGGGACATGGATGAATAAAGTTAATTTTTTAGTCTCTGTTATGTGGTCTCTACCACTGGGTAAAACTGTTGTTTTTCCCCACCATTCAGGAAAACGACTCTCAAATGCTGCTTTTCTTGAGATTTTCCACATATAATTACATTTAATTCCAATTTATTTCCAAATATTTTCTGTTTTTTCACCCTTACCACTCTCTTCTAGCTTTGGGGTTTTTTTCTAAGTGCTTCTTCTCTGATTTGCTATTAAAGTGTTCATTAACGTATCTGGATAGATAATACCCCTTGAATTATTTGTACACAACATTTCAATCATAACAAAGTAGAGCAAGGAGGACCTCAAAATCCTGCTAGGTTGCATCTCAACAGCCTAAAAAATAACTTGTCTCTGATGGCTGTCAGTGATATAAATTACTCCTTATTGTAAACTAAGGAGCTGAAATTGTCTCCAAAAAATATTAATGCATGTTTGTGAGGCAAATGGGAACTTATTAACTACAATTTAGCTTCTTTTTACAAGTCAGAGGGGTAGAATATTTCCTTATCTTATTTATTTCCCTTTTTCATTTTGGCAGAGCATTTTCACTTTCAGCATTAGGTTTCTTTTTTAAAACTACTTACAAAGTCATTTATATTTTCACGCCTTCAGTAGATTCTGTCAAAATTCCTGTGTACCTAAAAACAAATGTGGTACATGTAACAGCTAAGCATTGTACTGTTCCATTTTTAAATGTGAAAGTCATTTAGGACTTTTCTTAGATAACTGTATTTTAAGATTGATTTAATAGTTTTCTGAGCCCTAGTTTGACAATATATTATTATGAGGATTGTTTCCTTCGGGAATTTTTTTTTTCTTCGGGAATTTTTTTTTCCTACATATACCACATATGTGCAGCAGAGACAATGGTAGTGAAAGGCTGACTTTAAAAAAAAAAAAAAAAAAAAAGATGAAATGCTGAAGCTTCAGATCAACCACACAAACATAATGCATCAGATAATTGAAGGTGCTCACACTCCTATCCTTTGGTTTCAAACTTCCTCCTCCAAACAAACCCCRAGTGAGGGCAGTTTCCTGTTGAGCACCTCACTCTCTTGTAGAAGCTGAGCTTATCCTTGATGCAGGCAGTGACTTCCAGCAGGATTGTGAATTGTTCCCCASGGTGATTCCTGTCCTCCCCCTGCAATGACCAGATCACTTCAAATCCCTTGGAAAAAATCCTCAGAATTCACAAAACCGACCACATCTAACGAGATGTAGGAGTCCAAGAGAGGAAACATATTTCTACAGCCAGTGTGGGGAGCAAGTTTTGCACATGATGGCCTTTGGAACCTCAAAGGAAGTTTTCCATATTTTCCCTAAATCTCCTTCATCCTTCTAGCACACATCATATCCCACCATTCCACAGTGTTTTCTTCAAACAGTTTTTAATCCTGTGATACAAAAGAATGCCTCATCATTCTCTCCAGGGGATAACCAACCATGAAAGGCCTTCTGGATGAAGAACAGTTTCTGGATGTTTTCTGCCTAAGCTTGCACAAACTTCTGACGGAAGAGGCGCCAGAGCTGGAGCTGCTTGGACAGCGGGAGAGCAGATGGCAACTGTGCTCACAGTCCTCCTATGCCAGAGCAGCATCTATTTGTGGGTGAGAATTTGCTGATGGAAAATCCATAGAGGGACAAAACTATCCTGCTGTGACTTTGAAATACACTCAAAGAAATGCTGCAAAGCTCTGCAGCTGTAAACTTTCTTGTTCGGCAATGGTATTTGAGATCTTAACCAGCTCTGACTACAGACACGTTCATATAGAGATTTATGAGCAAAAGGGTAACAAAAAAGTAAAAATACAAATTAAAAAAGACGCATAAAAAACACAGGTGCCAAAACTAAGACAGAAAAAGTCACACATGGCAAAAATCTTGATTTGTTGTGGTACGATGAAAACTACTATTATAATCTGTTAATCTTTAGTCCATGTATGTATATGCACAGGGACATATTAAATGCCAGATAACATTTTCAAGATAAAGAAAAGTTGCAAGTGGTGGTAGGTATAGCATGGCAAAGATCAGGGCATGGCAACTGCTTAAAAAATCTGGGCTTTATGATCCCTACTCTGGGAAACCAGACCCAGAAATGAGACTTTTAATGGACTGTCCATACTGAACTTAACAGGGCAATAATTAAGGAGTAACTTTAATTTGCTCCCAAAACTTAGACCTTCCATAGTATTCCCAATTGTTCTCAAAATGGTGTTTAAACAGTAAGCATGTATGCATTCAATTGTGCCTTTCTAAAGAAAGAAAGAAAGGTTTTAAAAGCCTCATGATATTTTTGTATATTTCAAGTTATTCATGTTAAAAATCATCAAAAGTAAAAATATCACATTCGCTCGTGGAAAAAAACCCTCCACAACAGAATCAAAGAAGAATGTGAATAAAAAAAAATACAACAAGAAATTTATTTCAACAGTACAGACTCCTACTTTAAATTCCAATGGAGAAATGCAGACTTGTAATGAAACACATGTAATTAAAATCTTATTAATACACTAGAGGTGACCCACAGGGATAACCTTGTGTCTGCAACCTCTGTGTGCACCTGTGTGAATATGTTTTTCTCCTTTACACATGTGACTGGAGGAATTTCTTCTCTTGCTTTATTGGGTCTTTCAAGACTTTCATGTTATTGAACAGCATTTTAACTGCCTTTGCTTTTTGATCATATAGAAAATTGGGCCTGTTGGTAGAAGAATTGCGCTCTTAGTGATGCAAATCAACATTTTCCAGATGGACAATTGAAAGGAGTCACTCTTTAAACTCTCTGCTTAAAAAATACTGTCTGTTGTGCCAGTTTGTTTTTATTTTTTATTGCTTCTCCTTCACCAAAAAAAAGAAAAATAAAGGAAAAAAAAATAAAAAAAGAAGTGCTGGTGTTTAGAATTTTGCATTGATTTGCAACATCAGAAACCTACAATTCTGGCTGCCAAWAAATGAGCTTCTGAGTTCAGAAGCCAAGTCTAGGGCAATCTACAGGATAAGTCAGGCATAATTCCATATGGGGCACATGCCAAATCACACATATTGCATGCACACTAATTGATCGTTACAGAAACCCCTAACTACCGGTGGAATGAAGCAATGTGACAAACCCACACACCATTACAGCTCCAAAGAATTCTCTGGAGCAATGACAGTTTTACCAGATGCCTATCTGTCCTCATATTTTACAACTTGGCACGAGAAAAAAATGCTTTTTCTCATGAATTTTTAGGAGGAAAAAAACTCAACCCACCAAATAAAGCCAAAGTAAAAATTTCTATTCAATGAAAACTATTTCAGTGGAAAATTTCTTCCACAAGGACAATGATTTCAGCAAAATCTGCACATTAATTGTTTTGTCCTAGGAACTGAGCTTCCATCGGTGTTAAATCTACATTTTTTTTCAATTTTCAGGTCAATACTTCCATCTAGGCTTATTCARCCCCAAATTTTCCTTTACTTTAACAGTCTCCTCCCACATCCTGTGGAATACACTCTAAATGACTCAGTTTACACATTTAATTGTACTCATGAAACACTTCTAAAAAATTTTGATCACAAAGTAGTCCATATCTGTTCATGCCATATTAAGGGAAAACAACTGCAGCCTATCATAAATGTGAGGACTCCAGAACAGAAATGTAGAACTTTTTACAAGATGATTCCTTGGTGCTTTCATATTGCAGCACTATTTGTGTAGTAGTCCAGCTTTTTTTATCAATATATATAGAAAAAAGAATCAGGTCTCACAAGGTGTGTATTGTCTGACCACTGTTACTGCTGTTTGGGACTTCAAAGACATTTAACCTTCAACCCCARCAGTGACATTTACCTTTCATGASACATCTGTGTAACAGCTGATGTGTTAAATCACAGCTGTGTCTGGAAAGTCACAGCCATAAACCATTTGGAAAAAAAAAAAAAAAAAAGAGCTTCTCTATAAATTGCATATTTGAAATACTACAAGGTTACTGTCCTGATGCCAACAAGGAATSTCAAAGTCTTTGTGTGTGAAAATAAGTATTTAAAACTTTAGAGAGAGATAGAAAGATGGTACTTTTTCTTCCACTGTATAGCTTCAAAGTAAACCTTTGCAGTCTAATAGTTCAAGGGTGTTATTTAAGCAATTTCTCTCATTTGAACAAAAAAGAGTGTTTTAACTCAATCCCTGTTTTTGCTATGAGAATGTGATGTTTCATTTTAACTTAATAAAAGAAATGGTTCTCAGGGGTTCAGGATTTATGCACAGGGTGCCTAAGATACCATTTAAARACAGAACTTGAGAGATGTTGCAGGGAGTTATTAGTAAGTCTAATAACAATATAAAGTATGGTACTGTAACTACCATGGTGACATTACCAATTTATTTAACAGGAACATCAACAGTTTTTTTGCCCTTGTATCACTGTGTTATAGCCTACTTTCTATTATTCATTTATCTCRTTTTCCACATAAAAAGTGGTGCTAGCTCTTTTCTGGTCTTCTTCCCAGTTCCAGCATCCTGTCTTGATCACTCTTGGGCCACTGACAGTAGCAATATTTCATATGAAAATGAAGCGTTGTTGCCTGCTTGTTCCAAGTCAGTTGCTTTTTCTTCACACTGATTTAAATTAATTTGAAAGAAAACAGACTCATATGTTATTGGGAAWCTCCGACTTTCCTGTTCATTTCCAGCTGACTCGTAAATTCCACCTCTCAGGGGCTTTGTTAATTCTTTAGTTGTCACTGAACAGGTAATTTTTTTTTTCTTTAGTATCACACTCAGAGTGAAAGGAGGGGAAACAAGCARCTGAAATATAACAGGGAAAGAAAGYTATTAKAGCTGTGCCATTGTGGGCATCAGAACACCAATTTCATTGATGTGTGTAATGGGAACAGAGTTGCCTCACAAAACTTTTACTATTTTTAAGGATTTTTTTTTTGATGCAGGCAAAGAGTGAAACCCAAATATTTTAAAAGGATTCTGTGAAATGTTTGGAATTTGGAGAATGCCTTGTATACACACTTAGTTTTTCCAAAGTTTTACTGYCTTGCCAGTACAACTGTGGGTCAGCCTTGCCCAGATTATTTGCTTAGATCACATTTTCCCCTTTAACCTCTGCAGTTTAACTGGTGCCAGCTGAACTCTGTTGCTATCAGAAAGACAGAGAACATGGAATTCTATCCATAACAGCTCAATGAGAGAGGGTCATCTGTCCCCCAGTAAGACCCACACCTCTTGCTGTGCAGCAGTAACCCTGGGAAACGTTCTGTCAATCTTTTCAGTGCTCAGTGGCTCCAAACACTGACAACTTCTTCCTTAGATGTTCAAACACGAGCAATGGACAACCTTCTTTCTCTTGCAAAACATCCTCTTTCAAAATCTTGAAAAATTATTTCTTTGCATCCTCTTTGAAAGTCATCTTTGCTCTGTCTTATCTCTACTTTGCAATGAGAAACCAGAGGACAGAGGACAGCATCTTTACTTACCTTGGAGAACAGCTCTGTCATTGTCTCAGCCCTAAAGGAAGACCCCCCAAGGTCACCCTACTGGAAGGGGGAGCATGTGCATGGCAATTCCCTGTGGTTTCTTTCTGAACCCTTTCTGTTTGAGAGATTTTCCATGAGAGATTCAGCAATAACCAGATAAACACATAAACAAGTCAGATAAATATAGGTGAGCACAGTTTTTCCCCAGACATGGTGCTCCTTGGATCTGCCAGCTTTCCCCACTGATCTCTGCACTTCCAATAACTTCCAGGCTTCACCAAGCCCAAATGAATACTCAAATGAGTATTTTTTGAGTATTTAATGAATACTCAAAAAAGCAAGAAAATTTGTTCTGTGTCTCTTTCATTTTTACTCATTTACCCCTGTTTCCCTTTCCATAGAACCCTGTGAAGAATGTTTGAGGACAGGGCCTAAACCCAGGCTCCCCATCGACTTTATTTTCACCTGATATTTGGAGGGAGCAATGCCCTCACCTCACCCTCGGGGCTGTCAGAGCTGACACAAGATTTTGGGTGCCCAGCCCCATTTTCTGCTCTCCCTGCTGAGATCCTGCTGCACAAGTGCTGGCCCCAGCTCAGCCCCACAACCATCCATCTGCCCTTTTTAATAAGTTTCTCCTTTTCTGTGTGATATCAGGCACCATCCTTCAGTGTGACTTTATTCTGTAATGCTTTTCCAGTGATTCAGGAGACAAACCCACACTATCACACCACCTCAGCAGGGGCTGGTTTTCCTCCCGTTGAAGTCAATAGAAAAATTCTTGTAATAAAAAGAGAAACTGAATACAGATGAGCATTAACCATATCCTTTCAACATTTTTCTCTGCCTAATGGAGTATATTAAAGCTTCACTGCATAACTTCTGAATAATACTCTATGCAATTTCATTATTAAAGTTTCACTTAATTTAATACTGCTTTGAGGTTTCTGGTTAAAAATAAAATATGATTAATGCTTGCAAAAGAGAATGAGAAATCGGAGCATTAAGAATTCTGATAATGCCTACAGTTTCTGGGTAAATTGCTTTGGTAATTTTCATAGTTAAACATGTTAATGTTAGCCTTGCTTATTGCAGTTCCCCACCCTAACAGTCACTTGCTCTTCCTGATGATTCTTTTTAAAATTAATTAGTTAGTGTGTCATTTGGCTGCTAACTATAAGGCACAAAACCCAGTCATTTTCCCTGAAGGTCATTGGTGTCTGCATAAAGCTGAAAGAACATGAACAGCCAGTCACAGGCATTTATCCTGCCTGCATCATGAATGGATTTCTGTTTCAGAGCAAGGAGAATTACCAGAATTATCAGGTCTCCCTCTGGCTCTCCCCTAAACCTGAGTTTTCAAAAGAAAATTCACACAGACCAGGAGGACGAGGGACATCTGTGATGTGCCCCAGATCCAATCTGAAGAGGTTATAAGCATCCAAGTATTTAATGACACTCTTAGCATATCTTTCCCAAAAAGTGTTTCTAAAATTCTAATAGGGCTTTGGATAAAATTCCATAAAATTGGATAAAAAATAGTGCATTTTGATAAAAATCTAACACTGCTTTGGMCTAGAAGAAAACCTAGGACTTTTTTTCAAAAGCTGAGCTTCAAAAATTCTTGGTCTTGACCCATGCAGGTTCATATCATGGCATCCCAGTCAATCAGTGAAAGCCCATTAGGAGAATCAAGGATTCATTAGAGAAAGAAATTTGATCAAATGGAGTAAAGAAAGCCTGACACTGATGCCTTCCTGTGCCCTTCATGGCCTACTTTTCCATTCTATAAATTTAAATGGAGCTATTCTCATGCAAGATGGACACGCTTCCAAAGTAGATCTACCTTTCATCATGTGGCACAATATCATACAGCAGTTAAACACAGAAGACATATTATGATAAAAATTGAAACAAAAAACTCTGTTAATCCAACAGAAATGACTTGGCTGCATCCCAAGYTACCCAGTCCATCTTCTTTATTAATTATTATTAATTATTATTGTTATTATAGGAGATCCATAATTCCTTACCCAGTGGTAATATCTGCATAGGACTTGAATATAATGAGGTGATTTGGAATTCACAAAGMGGGGTCACCCTGCAATTCAGGATGCAGATAATCACATTTTCCAATGGGTTTTGTTAATTCACATTTGGCCAAGACATTAAAAGCAATTATGGCATTAAGCTCTTACAGGTTTAAAGAGGATCTTTTTAGATAAATATATGTGCATGATAATAGATGCTTTTTAAAAATTGAAATTTATTTCACAGATGATCTCCAGCAAACTGCTGAATCCCAGTTGCTGGGGAAATTTGAATCTACCTGCTAATCTAAACTTCACAGATAAATTTTAACTAAGCCTTATTAAATAGAGAGAACCTAATAAATGTGGGCTTTTCCCTAATAATTATGTGCCACTAGCCCCTGACCCAGAAAATACTCACCTTTGGGCATARTAAGTAGCTCCATTGAAATCAATAGAAATTCCCATAAAAGTAAAATATTAACTTAATATGTTTAGAATCTGTGAATAATTTGGACCATACCTTTTATTTTAGACCTATCTTGAAAATTGCCAAGCCATAATGATCTAGAGAAGGAGATAAATTGCAAAAGAAAGGAGTCAGCAAATAAATGACATTTCTTGCTGCAGCAGCAGGTTTACCAATCACATCTAAAGCATTTAGTGCCCTTTGTGAACAGTGAAATCCAGAGTAATATCTTAGTCAGGGCTGGTGGAGACAGGAATGCTCTTACTGTGTTTTGTAAAATCTTTGTACCCTTCTTTTATAGTCACATATAACCTGGTATAAAGAATTCTCCTTTTACAGCCATGAATAAAACTTTAAATATCATTATTGATTAAAGAAGTATCAACAAGATATGCAAATAATAGTGATGAGATACCCCAAGAAAAAAACCCTAGATAAGCAAACAACACATGCATTTGAGTAAAGATTTGTTTCCCAGCCTATATCCACTCCACTTGCAAAGGCTTGTCATCCTTTTTGTAAATGTAGGGACAAAAAAAGGCACAACTCATCTATACTGTATCCATTCCCCCCCCACTCAACATACGTTTTGCTTTTATTTTTCAATTATACCTTTCTACTAAAATACGTATTTTTCCTAAGAACAAAATTTCTTTCTCTGAAATAAGGAGGAAWTGATMGAACATGGGAGACTTGAGGAGAGCYTCTAATGYTAATCAGAAAATGTTTTGATTGGCACTGAATGGTTAATGAATAGAACTTGTTCTCGTTTAGAAATAACAGAGAAATAAATATTTTGTTTCTTGAGTATGTATCAAACAATATAATATTTTTTTTTTATACATAAAAACCAAACGTGCTCTTAATTTGCAACTCTAGCCTTTAAGTCTTACCAGTGCAAGACCGGGTTTTAAAAACAAAATTAAAAAAGAAAAAAATACGTGACAGAGACAAAAACAAAATCTTGTAAATTCCCACAGGCATGGAGATATTTGTTAAAGTTAACATAAATCATAGAGTCATTGCTGCAGCCAGCTACAAGCAAGAGTTTCCAKRAAGAAAATAAATTGTGAGCAGAGCRGGGTGTGAAACCAGCTRCATAGAAGCACCTTCAAAGCTAAAATCTCTGCTGCAAAGGATTACAGGATGCACGAGTACGTGCTGCCTGCCCAGGCACCACTGCAGGTGGGAAGGAAAGATCAGAGCCATTACAAATCCTCATTGCTTTAAGAAATCACACCTCCAGCCAG
Source organism: Malurus melanocephalus (assembly GCF_030028575.1). Lineage (NCBI taxonomy): Eukaryota > Metazoa > Chordata > Aves > Passeriformes > Maluridae > Malurus > Malurus melanocephalus. The sequence goes on along the minus strand of NW_026623749.1, from coordinate 280,398 downwards.
GAACAGAGACAGTTCTACAGCCCTCTCTGTAAAACATAATTCCTTTAATAACTGTTTCTTCATAAGCAATAATTTTCCATCCAGGTCAGGGAAAATAAAAAGGTGCATTCAGGATTTTAACCTTGCTTTGGATATTTCTAATGGCCTGTAGTCAAAGTTCTCACTTYAGTGAAAAGATAAGGACACAAACTCAGATGAAGATGTTTAARATAAATGGAATACCAATACCATATAAACAGTTGCTGACAGAGAACAATCATTGCCTCCCACTTAAAAGGCTCAATACACAAACAAAAAGAAGGGAAATAAGCCCAGAGATACTTARATAAATTTTCCTTCAGGCAAGCTTGTTCTCTCACAGGCTGGTTCAATTTGCATCTCAGATGCATAAGGTATGTTATTTTGCCAAGAGGTCTTACTGTCCAGATGCTGAGGCCTGCATTGTATAAGAAAACAAATTTTGGAGTTTTTTGATTCTGTGTAAATAGGGTTTGAACTATTTCAGGGGGAACAAATAATAATTTACTCATTACTTTACTAATCCTGTAACCCTATTTTGGAAAAACGAAATTCACAGCCAACAGTCTGTTCTGCATTTCAGACTGGAAGCTTCTCAAAACTCTGACCTAAGTATGTGGATTTTTACAAGTAACAAAAGGGACATAATGATCTRGAATTTTGGCTCTTGTAAGCTGTGTCATTTCCACACAGAATATCTTTATAACTACAGCCCTAATACTTTCTGCAAACATTGTGGGGGCATTGCTGGAATATCTGAATATTAAATAAGAGTCTAAAATATGAACGTCATGGACTAGCTAAGTACTAATTATATATTTTTGATCTCTTTCTGTGCCAGAATTAAAACCTGGGGTGTAGACAGAATTTCATRAAAGCCTTTAGAGCAATCCCAGTTTGTTGCCCACTGTACAGAATCCATGGGAAACATTTCCATCAGCTACAGAAACATCTACTACTGATAAAACAGACTATGCTGAAGCAATCTGKATATCTCAACAAGAAGGACAGAGGGATTTACTGTGTGTGGTGTATTTCATCAAGCACTGAATGAAGGGAAAATTGGTTCTGCAGAGCACTCCTCAGCTGGCATGCAAAATGGGTACTGGGCCCAAATCTTACAAACATTTCCAAATAAAACCTGGGTTTAGCAATCTCAAAGCAGAAGTTACCATTATACATGGCTGTATTTTAGCAGTCATCTCTAACAACCACCTGAATTAGGCCTCTTATCTTACTACAGAAAATGACTGGGGAAAGATTCCTCCCATTGCCTGGGACAGAATGTGGCTCTGTCAGTGACTGATGTACTCCAGCAAAACACAGATGAGCACCCATCACTCCAGTTTGCCTTGCTCCTCTCATGGCTTCAAGCACCTCATCCACTCTCAGAAACTTCTGTTCACTCTCTAACCAGAAAGAAGGCAAAACTCTAATTTTCCACGTGTKCTCCTGTTAAAAGGTTGATCTGTTCTCCAACCCAACCACTTGCAGTAACTCAAACTGCTAATCCTTCTTTTCCATTTTGGATCTCCATTGGCTTCTGGATTACCCTGTTTGCAAAGCTTTCCTACTGTTCTTTGAGAACCAATATGACATTTAGAGTCCGGAAAGTTGAAAAAGCAGGGATTCTCCTCAGGGATAAACTCTTCTCTTGCTTTTTGGGTTGCTACCAGGAAATCTGAAAGCCTCTTGATACCAGACCTACCTTCTCCCTTTTCTTCCTTTTTAATATTATTGTCTCTCTTTTAATTATTGTGGCACCAGGAGACCCCAAATGCAATCAGTGACTCATTCTGCCAGTCTCTGTGAAGACATATGGTATGAGACAGCCCTTGCCCCCAAGAGCTCACAGTTTAAATAGGCAAGACAATAATGAGACACATTAGCATTGTTATCACCATCTCCCAGGTGGGAAATCGAGTCACAGAGATGGAAAGCAACACGCTTGCAATCACATGTCTACACCACGCAGAGAGGCACGGCTCGGTCCTTTTGGAGCCAGCAAACATTAAACTGATAAATTGACGTGGTGGAAGGAAACACTGATGTGCCTGGTTGTGTGCAGAAGCCCCATGGRCCAAAAATGCACTATTTTGGTCCAAACAAGCCTTGAGAGCAGGGTTTGCACTAGGGCACTTACAGTGTGAACAAGGCTGGTGTCCACACCACTCTCTCATTTCCTTTTGGTCTGGGTGGCCTGGGGTGCACTGAACAGGTGCCCATGAAAATCAGACAATGTAGAAATATAAAATTTTCAGGACCCAAACAAGAAGGTTTCTTTAAAAAAACACTTACTGCCTTGTGGTGTTACTTTTCCTCAAGGAGAGAAGTGGACCTTTTTTACTGACCTGATCGCAGCAATCCTGTTGATCTAGACTCCAAAGCATGGGCAGAAAATCCCTATTTTCATCACAGTAAAGATCTGAAAGTGAAGCCAAATCATATCTTGTGCCTCAGTTTGCTGATATCTGTTTGGGAAATCGGTTTAATACCAAGAATATCTTACATATTTGAAAAATAATGTGGTAAGGAGTAAGACAATTGCATGCAATTTTATTTCCTCTGAGGAAAAATGTATACCAAAAGTGAGAGATTTCTCTTGTCTTTTTAAAGGGATATTAAATATATTTATAAGTCACACCCCTGTCACTTACACTTACATTTATTTATTGAATTAATAATAATCAGGGTAATTCATCTGTTGAGGGGCTACTGCRTTCTGAGCTATGATGTTGTGTTGGTCTCTTACTCTTTTTTTTCTTTCATCTGATTAACAGTACATTAAATTTTATTTCTTTTATCAGGAGTTTAAYGATCCTGAGCTTTCTAAAATCTGCATATTTTTTTCCGAAATCTAGTGGGGAAAAAAAAAAAAAAATCCATCGTGTTTTCTTGTGCATGACCTCTTTTTGCTGATGACCTCAGGATATCTTGGGATTTGTACCATGATTTGCAGAAGTTCTCAATTATAATTTTGAAGAATAAAATGACTAAGAGCTATGAAATAAATTCCCTTCCTCTCCCCCCCTCCCCAAAAAAACCCCAAAAAACCAAACCAAAACCCCAAAAATTAATAAAAAAACAACAATTCAGAAATCAGCATGGACTGCTATGACAAATGCACGTGCATAGCATTATATTTGCTGTACCTTTTTTGTTGTTGTTGTTACATATGATATAATACCATTTTCTTATTTTAAAGCGACTGAATACAGTGTAAAACATGCAGATTGCTGTTGTATTGTCAGAAAAGTAGTTTGGGTGTGCTACAGTATTACTTGGCATTTGTCATATGTTTATCTCTTTCAATGTTTTGATGAGAAAATACTGCTTTATACTTATGCATACCAAGCTGTACACTTGTACTGCAATTATTCTGCAATACTTCTACTGTAATTATTTACTCTCCAAACACACATGCAAAGCTTTCACATGTTAATAAGATGTTACATTAAAACAAACAAAAAAAAAGAATAAAAAAAAATCAGGAAGTCTTCAAAAATAAGGTAAAATAAGCTGTATTTCTTTGAAAGGTCAGTTTGGCAGGAGTGAAACTGGAAACCAAGGCAGGAGAAAAGATCATCTGGATGAGGTCTATGTCAGACCACAGCCCTTTCAGAAAGTCAGCCAAATCCATTGTAAAATGTATTAATTTTTTTTACCACCTTCTTGTGTAGCACCTCCTGATTGTATAAGATGAATGCTAATTTGATTTTTTTTTTCCCAGTTAAAATCATGCTACTGGTAATTCCTCTATAAATCCAGTCATTTGTTTCCACAGTTCAAAAGAGTACATCTGTGTAACATAAAGACTATTTTATGTATCAGGCAGTTACTTAAAGTAGTAACTACRTGTTAGCTTGTTAATAACTCCCAAGAAGCATCCTGTGAGGGATCAAGAATGATATCCCATTTTCCAGATGGGAAGATAAAGGGGAAAAAATAATTTAATTTCTAATCCAAGCATACAAAAATCAATCTAAAAGATTCCCACTTCATGTTCTAAGCCTGACTGTATTTACTGCTGTGGATCATGTGCAAAGAACAGCTGCCATCTCCAGAGTTCACTTGCCACAATCACTCCAGGATCTATTTGAAGGTTACCCAGGAAAGTACAAGAGAACAGAGGTGCTCTGAATTAATCAGAGTTAGCCTTAAAACACATGGTGTTCACAATAATCAGTAAAGTTAAAGCCTTCTCTCAAGTAAGTTTCCCCATGCCCTTTGAAAAGGCTCTTACATTCATCAGGTATTCACAGCATCTCTAGAATAATTTGCATAACTATCTAATATTTAAGGAGGTATATGATGGCCTCTAGTGGTGCATAACAGCATGAAAATGATGAACTGCTGCTCTGTTTCCTCAGAGTTTTAAATATAGCATGTAAGAAAAACAAACATGCATTTAAATTGGATCTTCCAAGTTAGGAACAGCAGAATACAGCACAGAGAAAAGAATGTGAATGGTTCATCATTTTTTGCTTGGTACAAAGAAAAAAAAAATCCTGAAGTCAACACGATTAGATGAGAATAATTTAACAAATATTAAAAATCTTTACTGTTTAACACTGTTTTCTCTCTCCCAGGCTCTAGATCACTATATACAGCTGGGCATTGGCCTGCTGGTGCTGTAAGTCACCAATTCATAAGGAATATTGTGGATACTGAATGAGAAAATACACCTGATTTTCCACAGAGAAGATATTTACACAGAAGTTATTTTTTAACCTGAATTAATCCTTCATCCTGAAAAACTGTTTTTTCAGCATATTTGGGAAATATTTTTTTTTAAAAAGGCAGTACTTGACAAATCAATTCTTAACAACAAAAACACCAAAATAAATTTTTTTTCATACTAATTTGGCCTTATTCTTACCCATGACATGTCACAACCAAGAAAATTGTGAGAAGACTCACACACAGGTATGGGGTTTATTACCCTACTACAAAGAACAGACATGTAGGAATTTTAAACACTAATATATTCTTTTGCAGGTTAAATATTAAACAGGTATCTCTCTGTGTACCTTCTCTTAAATATTTTTGATAGTTTTGCTTAAATTGCTTTGATATTTTTCTGTCTACATGACTTCTTTATTTTGTCTTCACAAATGTTTATTCAAAATATCAACACTTATGGGTTGAGATTTTAGGCTGTAATTCCATCCTGCAGGTTCATGTATCTTTGGAAAGAATGTGATGAGAATTCACAGGCACCAACTCCTTTTTAAGCAGTAATTCATGATTTCCTGGAAAGTTTTCATATCGTAATTTTAAAAGTTTTCTAACTGGAAATATACTCACAAACATTTCTATATTTCAGAATTTGAAAGGCAAAGCTACTGATCTCAGTCAGTGGCCTCCACAGCTCTGCTTCAAGTAAATTTTCAAAAACTAAGTCCTAAGATAGATAATTGCTG
>NW_026623749.1:270382-274683 GCF_030028575.1 Malurus melanocephalus | reverse complement strand
TCTGCATTTTTGCTAGGGAGGTTGTTTAGGGGAAATCTGAAAGCAAGAAAAACTTCTTTCACATCAGAACAGAAAACTATAAGCCAAGGAAACGCCTAATGAAACAGTAGGTCATTACTGTCCTTTAGCTTCTTCTGAGCTCAAAAACTAAAGGGTGAATGATTATCTTGAACGATTCTGAAGAGTTTTCAAGTATTTGAGCTTTTTCAGCCGTACCTTTTTCCTGGCAGTTTCTCKCATTTCTCAGGGCCTCATGAATTTTCAGCATCTTACAACCTCTTAGCTACACAAGCTACTTCAGATACCCACTCCTCCCCTAAGCACTGCATCCCCAGTCTCAGGGTTAGTGAACCACGTTTTCCCCAAGCCAAAGAGAGTCTGCTAGATGAAAACCAAGAAATGATCCTTTCACAGGGGGATTTCCTCTCTCACACTCTTCCCTCCTCTGCCTTGCAGTCCCCCCGCTCAGCGTCACATCTCCACTCTCCTGCTTCTCCCCCTGGGATCTGGATGCCCAACACAGTGTGAAATATTAACTAGATAATGATTTTTATTTCCCTTGCTGGAGATCAGAGGAGCTACTAAGAAAAACCACTGCTCTGAAGCCGAATKCAGGGAGTTGTCAGCTGAGCAGCAGCCACGAGCCACTGTCTGTGCAGCAGTGATGCTAATGTACAATGCTATATCTTAATAGCCATCTCAATTGGCTATTAAAATGCAGCACTGCACATTAAAATCACTACCCCACTGCTGCAGGAGCACTTACCAAAGATGCAGTCTCTGAAAATTACCTTTTGGCTCAATGGAATGCTGGCGTGCCAAATGAGCTGCCTCAGCTCCTCTAATTTTCTGCTAAAGGAACAAAACTCATACTTTTTAATTTTAAATATACATGATTGTGCTGGAATGGCACATTCAGCCAAGACAACAYGCAGATAGTGCAGGTGAACTGCACGCCGTGTCTCAGAATTCAATAGAAGTACTCTGAACCTTCTCAAGAAAGCTATGCTAACTTCCAGAGCACTTATTATTCTCAATTTCTTTAAAGAATGCCTCTTAAAATAATCTGTTTTCAGGCACTGAAGACGGGATAACAGGAAAATGTAGCTGGTAGGAGTTTGGCTCTGACAACTTCCAGGTTATAAGCAAGAGAATTCTGGAAAGGTGGGATAAGAGAGATGGTGAAGACTACAGGATGAATGTGGGGGCAAAATGAATAGACTACACTCAAAARGAGGAAGTGATGAGGCTGGCAGGCTGCATAATACAGGGGGAGGATGAAGCTAAAAAAAGGATTGTGTCCTTTGATCCACACAGATGGTTTGTGGGAAAACTTGTCTCAACTTCGGAGTGCATAGATTCAGGTGAGAATAAGGAAAAGCGCAGAGGCAAACATAAAAGACAGAATGATGTAGTGAGCTCATGTTGCCCTCCCTGAGTCATAGCAGAAGATGAYGAAAAGTCAAGACAAAAAGATCTCTCAAACATAGGGAAAATGTATTTCAACTGCATAAGCTTCGAAATGTAGACAGGTAGCAAGATATATCTTCAAAWATCTACCATCCTAAATTGATATGATTTGAAAGGTAAAAACAAACCTGTTTGATTGACTTGGGCACCTTATCTCCTCTTTTGCTGCACACAACTGCACATCCTGTGCAGTACCACACGTCTGATCTGGTTTGAAAGGCAGAATTACTCAGGGATATTTGTATGAAGTTGAGTTTCTTCAAAGAGAAGCCGATCCATAAACATTACGTCTTGAGCCATCATCAGCTTTGTTTAATTTCTTACCTGGATTCCTGATGCACCTGCCCAAGGGCCAGAGGCTGCTGCACATTTTGGTTTAAGTCAGACATAATTAAGTCTCCCTGAGAGCCAGGGAGTCCTGAAGCTGCAGAGCAATAGCCCCRGGGAGTCTGCTGGCAGGGCTGTCCTGCATCCTGAGTCCTTGAAAGAAACAGGCAGCCAGCCCAATGGAGTTGACAACGTTGGCAGTTTCATTACTGGTATCATCTGGGATGCTGACAAGAACATCAGTTTCAACTAAAAGTCTAAAGGAACAGAAAGTTCTTATTTGTCAGAGAATTCAGATGTGTGATTTCTCAGATTTAGTCTGAAACCGGTACTCCTTGGCCCCCAAAATCCACACATGTGCAAACTAGATACAATTATTTTGACAGCTCTGCTGCAAAATTGATCCTTGTTTTCCTTTTTAAGTCTTCCTATAAGAAGATAAAACCGATCAGTCTGTTAAAAAAACCCACAAAAACCAAAAACCTCACCCAAACAAAACCATATTCTGAGCTACTTGAACAAATGTGATGATGGTTGATATAACATACTGCTAGAATTTGCAAATATCTCTCATTATAATTAAGTAAAATTTGGAAAATGCTGTGTGAGTAGCTCTTGAATTGAAAAGGCAAAAATACTGCTCTGCAGCAAAGATCACTTCCCTCATTTYAGTGTGACATCCTGCATCAGCCTCCAGAAACACACTAAGACATCACACTGCAGAGTGACATTTGAGCCTCCACAAGAGTGTGGGAGCAAGTTAAGAGTAAGCATCTCACAGTGCTCAAGTGGAAGAAAAAGATTTTTTTTGTCACAAAAAAAAAAAAAAAAGAAAAAGAAAAATCCTTCAATCCTTAGGGATTCTGAACTTCACAGAATAGTAGAGGTTAGATGGGACATCTGGATGTCATCTGGTCCAAATCCCTGCTCAAGCAGGGCCACCTAGTGCTGATTGTCAACAAAATCACTGGGCGGTACTCCTTGCTCCTAATACTTGGCTATCCTTTTCAATCTCGCTAAAGAAAATTTGCTTCTGAATTTAAGTTGGGAGGAAAAAATTAAAATAGTGCTCTGAACAGTTTACCAGAAGCTGGGCTGCATTCCACATTACCCAGCACCAAAGCCTGCATGACTTCAGGAAAAAGTGACAGTTGCCATGAATAACAGTGCCCAGCTGTCAAATGAAAGTCCAAATGAGCATCTGCCTTTTAAACAAAAATAAAATAACCTCACCTTAAAAACAGAGCCCCTGAAAAAAAAAAAAAAAAAAAAAAAATATATATATATATATATATATAACACCCCACTGCACCACGCTCTCCTCTCCACCTTTTCCTTCCCCCCCTCCAATTTTGCTTTAAATAATCTGAGGCAGTGCTTTATGCAACGCCAGGATGATCCTGCACTGGTGACCTTGGATTTTCCAGCCCATTACTCCTGCCTGGTCTCCGCAAGAGTGCTACATCGCCACCTGCCACATCACACCTCCTCCAATGTCGCCRGGAAGTCAAACCCTGCTCGCTCTTCCCCCGGTGCCACCCGCGCTCTGTCACGGCGCTTTCTCTGCTGATCCGAGCGGGGACAGTGAGCCGGGGCTCTGGGTGAGCTCAGGATCCTCCCTCCTTCCCTCCCATCCCTGTGTTTGTCACTTGTCTGCTAGGAGGTGCAGGAGAAGGGAATACAAGCGGAAATATTTCCATTTTCAGCCTGGTTAAAGGAGTATTTCAAAGCAACAGATGCTGTGAGATCTAGAAAGTTTTCAAAAGCCAGTATATATTACAATWKTCACTATTTWWTTWTTTTTTTTTAAGMAACATAGATACKTCCAAAATATAAARATGCATRCACAGTCTGAATGRTTATGTCCAGAAAAAAAGGGTCAAAAATCAAGGTTTTTGCCACTTGTAGCAATTTCTGCACGCGAGCCATATTTGAAGTAATTAGTATAGTTGTTTGCTGTTTCATTYCTACAAAAGCAGATGACAGACTACCCAGAGACCCTAAAGAAAATTGCCTCAGGGGAAGACAAAAGCTGTCAACATCAAGCTGCAAAGATCTCTTTGAGGAAGAAAACAAATTCCCAGCAAGAGAATTGATATGCCTGCTGATGAGCTGTTCAAATATGAAACACAGACACTCRGAGGGAGCCTGCTGCAGACACATCCACAGAAGAAACAGAACATTTGGCAAAAAATTTGGCACTGGAAATAAATGAATACTGAAAGCAAGCATAAGGATGTGATGGAACTAAGAAACGCTGGCATGTCATACCGAGAAGAGCTGAAAGAAAAGCAAATATGCCTAGCAAGCTAAATACAAAAAACATGTGCTTTCTGGCAGCCCTGGCTACTACCAGCAGTAGCAATGTCACTTGATTCAAGTGTTAAGGGAGCACTTTATGTCACACAGAAAAATGTGGTAGATGTGTTGATATTACTGGSTTTTATTGAATGAATACAACAGCAAAACCGAGGAAGGTTTAACAGCCTGCCCCAGAGAGTTAG
>NW_026623749.1:269051-269969 GCF_030028575.1 Malurus melanocephalus | reverse complement strand
TTGCCTGAAGATGACATTTCAGGAAAGCAGAGTTATCTGAGGTATTTCAAAGTAACTCTGCAAACTATGCATGTTCTTAAGACCATAATTTGAAAGTGTCACCACCCACTGGTGTCCTTGGTATAGTCCCTCAGTATTCATGTGAAAAATAGTTGGGGAGACTTTGTCATCATATTTATTCCCATGTCCTGGTGAAGACAGACAAACTTGGTATCCTTCAGAGGAGTATCCCTGAGGAGCCAGTTGTCTGAGAAAGGAGAACATTTCAGTTCCTGTTTTGGGATTTTCAGTTCTCTCTACAGTCACCTGGTCCATTGAAAATTAGGAATCAGCTGGGCCCACAAGCAGAAACTTCCATTGGAGCACTGACAACCAGTATGAACTTAAAAAATATAAATACCCTTCTTCTACTTCCATCAACATCGGGGGAGCTGAATRAAAAWATCCAAACAAACAAGCAAAAAGCTCCCAACAAAATYTCAACATTCATAAGCAAGTAATGAAAGCAACAAGGTGTAAAAGTACTTMATTTATGTAACTTGATCCCTTTTAGCTGTTTTATAAAGTAATTCTGGCAGAGCTATGATAACAATTTCACTACAGACAATGAGGCAGTCACAAAACAGGGCAGGTAAAGCAATGACAATAATTTCAATAATGAAATTATCTAAGTAAAGCCTATTATCTTCATTAATTTTCACTCACTTTCCACCACAGTGGGAAGATATTAACTTGCTAATATCTTCTATTCTTTTCAAAAAGAAATGCATCCCTTGAGCAAATAAGCTAAATTATTTTTTTTTTTTTGTATTAAGGATTAATAATAATAATAATTATCAATTAAATGTGTGCATAAAGTTTCTACTTGAAGTCTTTAGACATAAAATGTAGCTTATTGCTGTTTAAGAGAATATCCCT
>NW_026623749.1:264038-265557 GCF_030028575.1 Malurus melanocephalus | reverse complement strand
ATAAAATTCACCAGTAAAAAAGCATGACTCATTTTACTAAACTTATCTATTTTTAGAATCTTTTAAATATCCTCAAACCTTTTTATTTTGCAGTATAGCATGCTGTACACATGGAATTGTTGCTACCAGCTTCTGTTAAACAATCTGAATAATGACTCTGGTGTACCTAAAGCCACAAGAAGTGAATCAAGGTTTTACTAAAAAATTGTGTCAAACTATTGTTACTAGGGCTCAAAAAGTAGTTTCAAGAATTAAATAACCAGTAGTCATATTCCTTCTGCAGGAGCTTCAATACACTCATCTGAGAAWAAAATGTTAGGAGCTTGATTGAAGTTATTCACTTCAGGTTTCAAAACCACTTTTCCACTAAATGGAAAAACTTTAGGAGTTAATAGGCACAAATCAAAGATCTAAGCCCATGSCCTTTCCTGTGCAGTTAGAATAAAATTGCTGCATACGTGGGATTTTTTTTTTTTTGTTCACAAAGGAAAATAATTCCTTCTGTAAGATTTCTTGGGCCTGGTAAACCTCTTGTTACATTTGTGCTTGAGAAAATCTACAGCTTTTTTAAATATATGCAAAGCTACAAACAAGATTTTAGTTATGAATGGTTTTGTTGTTTTTCTTTTCACATGCTTTGAAATTAGTTATTTTAAAGGAAAAACTGAAAAGATGCAGTGRTCTTTGAAAAAACTTCTCAGGTTTTCACAAAAATCTTTAGAATCCAAATTTCTTTCTTCCTTGTTTCATTATTACCCACAACTCTTTAGTGACTTTCAAAGGAAATGTGTACCCACTCACGTGGAGCATGTAAAAGAAAACAATTTTGCTTAGGAGATCACTCAGAAAATTATAGTTTCCCTGTAAACTTTAAAACCTGTAATATTACTATAAAAGCTGCTAAAAACCTACAGTACTTATAAGACCTACTTTAGGATAGCACAAAAAAGCTTGCTATTTATATGAACACAAGAGAAAAGAAACACTAAAAAAACACCATTAAGAACTCACTCTCTTTTCCATAATTTGTTTAGTAAAATGCAAAATATACTACTCAAAAATCTCTGTTGAAAAACTTCTCCAGCACCAAAAATGGACACCAAAACCTAGATATTTAAGAATCTACAGTACTCAAGGATCATGAGCTGCAAGTATTGTCTTTATCTACAAACAGAGGATACAATCAAAGTCAAAGGTTAAAATGACTATAACTTTTAAAGTAAAATGCCTGTGTTAACAGGAAACGTAGCTACATGGAGGTGAAGTCTCTCATAACATTGTTTGCAGTAGATGATTACAAAAGTTTATCAAACTCTATCTTTGATATACTAGCAAAAAATCACCAGATAGTTCTAGATTTAAAATTTTATTTCTATTGCAGATTCCACTAAAACATGAAAGACTTAGAATCAAGATAAATTTCTACTTCAATAAATTTTAAAAGACTTAAACCTATCTTTCGGAAATACAAATAACTAATAGAATCACAGAAACCATGAGAGTTATGAGTAAGGCAAAA
>NW_026623749.1:254387-263717 GCF_030028575.1 Malurus melanocephalus | reverse complement strand
AAAAAAAAAGAGAGCTGAAAGGATGTCTTCCAACTGTCTGTAATGTGCTAACACTTCCCATACCAATAGCAGAGACCAAGACTTAATTTTGTCTAGTATCTTACTCAGCAAGATTGGCAGGGGAAAGACAGCAGGCAATGGAAATAACTACTGTGATGTATCAGAATTTGATTTAAATTGCACTCTGAGTTACATGCATTGCAATTCAAAACCACACATACCAGTGATCATATTCTTCAAAAGCCAATGCACATCAGAGTGATGACCKTGTTATTCTCATTGAGAGAAACAAAGCACACTAAATGCTCCGAAAATATTCCTGAAACCAAGACAACTGAATGCATCAAGCCTTTACTAGACCTYCCAAAGCCATAAATTTTGCATGGCTGCAGAGCTCATATGAATAAATCTACTTTCTCTCACAGGTTTTGATCCTTTTCACAGTATGTACTTGGCTCTCATATTGAGATCATTAGGCACTGCTACTTAAAGAGTAGACTAAGGAAATGGAGTACAAACACGTTTCATTTTTGAAAATCTAGTTGCATGTTCTTGTATAAGATCAAGAGTTTAATTTTTTTGTACCAGGCGCTGGTATTTCCCAAGCAGCTAAGGCAGGAGGCAACAAAAAAAGGCAAATATGGGATCAGGCCATAGTTTAAAATGGAAAATAAACTTAGTGACTATATCTTGCCCAAGAATAAACCAGCTGCAGTTAATTGATCTCTCAAAGCAGTTTTTCTATTGTGTTTCAAGTATAATGGGCTGAAGGGTTTTTGGTAGTTKGTCTAGAGAACAAGAATTCTTCAAATGACTACAGTTTAACAGTCTAACAGTATTTAAACAAAGTTAAAACGACAACAAAAACAAACAACCCAGCACCAAACCAACTCCAAGAGAGCAAGGAGCAAATAAGCTAACAAAATAATTRCGTATCACCCCAAAAAACCCAGCCAAACAACACATCTGCCAAGATACCCAAAACAAATGAGTAATCCACACCTAAAAAGCTGATGCYTATTCCTGAGGACACCAGGAATCATTGTCTCCCACAGAGATTTTTCATTAGACCTTCCGAATATCTTCTCAGCAGAAAGCCTTAAACTCCTGTCTTTCTGGTGCACATTACACAGGTCATAATCCTAACAGACCCCTCCTTATTCATTTATTTTCTGTATTTGGTACAATGGACCTTGGTGGCCAGTGAGCTAAATGTGCCTTCTGAWTACACAGCTCTAAAGAACGTCCCAATTCCTGGATTCTGAAAAGCAAGCACAAGTTATTTAACACTAGTGCAGGCTAAAAAAATTCCATTAAACCAATAGCTTTATATTATACATATCTGTGCTTCAAATCCTTGCAAAGGAGCTGGCTGGAAGCAGTTGTGGATAGAGATKCAACTGAATGGATGAAAATTCAAACACTGAATGAGGCAGACCTCTGCCATATTACCCAATATAGCTTACAAAGAAAGAAATTGAAATAATTTGGCCTCATGTATTTGAGTTTTGATTTAAAATGAATAACATCAAAATTGCAAGGAAAGGCTTTTTGCCCGCATGAAGTAATAAAGCCCCATGAAACGACTCCAGGAGCTTTGGTTACAAGAAGAAACARAAGAAGAAACAAAAAGCCACAAACTCCAACCAAAACAAAGGAAACAATCTACCAAAAGCTCACCAGAACATAAGAGGAACATCACATCCACTTAAAACAAAGAAACCAAAAGTTRAAGAGGAAAAGATAATTCAAACAATTCTGTCTGTACAACACATCTATGATACACATGAGCCAAACAGCCAGGAAAAAAATTTGGGTCCTCTGTGTACAATTGTGTTCGCATTTACTGTGTTGCAACTCCCCTTTAAGTCACTGGACAAAGTGGCTTAAAGTCTAAAAGACAGAGGGAAAAAACAAACTCCTTAGTTACATTGTAGACTAACTCCTACCATTGATATTTAAGAAATGCAGAATAAAGGAAWCTGTTACTGAGGATGAGTCTTGGAATACTCCAAGTTGGCAGCTGAAATTCTCTAAAATTGCCACAAAATACACATTTATAAGTTCCTAAAAGCTTCTTCACCAGCTGAAAGGATGAATGGGAAATTACGTGGTGAAAGCCCCTATTGGGGAGTTGCAGTAAACATGAGTGATACCACATATGAAATATCATGATATGACACACATAAAGCTCCTTTTAGAAAGTGCAAGGAAAGAAAAGAATTCTCCATTGTGAACAAATGCAGAAGTTCTTTTGTTAAAAGTTCAATGGAAGTCAGGTGATGAATTTCAAAAGGGAAATTTGCTTGACTAAGGCAAATTTAAATAAGAAATGAATAGTGGGTCAACACCTTTTCTTATTATTAGGTATTTCATTGCCAAAAAAAAAGAAGAAAAAAATCCTGCATTCCTTTGTTTGCACATTCTGCATTCTGAACACATATTGTGAACTCTGAACAGAATGCAGACCTGCCTGAACATTATAAATTCTCTTAGTGCTGCTATTTTGAATTAATATATTATGTTAGCCTTAAATTACAGGAGTGGACAAACTAGCTGAGCTGTCTTTCTTTCGAAACTGTTGCTCCCAAGGGGAAAATGCTGCTTGYCAAAGCTAAAGTCTCTTAATGTTTCCCTGAATGAGATGCAGAGAGAATTTTTAAAGCGTTCACAATCTTCTTATTATCCCAATATAGTGTTTACACAGGATAATGAGTTGCCACACACCAAGATAACACACACACACTAATAAGAATGTATTGTCTGCTAAGAGAAAAAGAATATTCCTCACACTGCATTTCCAATGCAAGGACCCTGTCCAAAGACCATTTATTCTCTTGTGAGCTTAGGAATTGTTCACATCCAACTGTTTACTTGACACTTTTTGATACCTGGAAAGCAAAACATTGGAAGAGAATATTTCTTAAGAGGAATTCATAAGGAACTTAGCARTGCCCTTGCTGCAAGACTGGCAGAACTGCTGGTGCACCCACACACAGCTTTCAAAACTTGGAATTTGCCTTTTTAGGCACCATCTAGATCTGCACTGATTCAATGACTGTATTTTAAAAATAGATATTGTGTTCAGCTTCCTGGATGYCCATCAATAAGAAGTTGCTAACACTCTGTGGGAGGAAAGATTAAAAAAAAATAATAATAAAGTAACTAAAATGGAACTAGAACAGAATGTGGGTGTTTAGTATAACAAGTACACTTTGACAGGAGTGTAAGCAGTTTGCAGAAAGTATTTAACTTGATTGGCAGAAATCTCTTAGAAGCAAATTAGTAATGCAAAGTATTTAAAGGAAAATTAGAAATACGATTTAAGTATATTGGATACCCATTAGGGATTGAATTATGTAAAACCCATCATACAGCATGATCCAGCAGTCCTCAAACCAACTAATTTTATTTGGATCATTTATTTCCATCACAATTTAATCAAAGAAGTAGTTAAAGAGCAGGTTGGATAGGTCTGTATAAATCGTATTATGAATTAATGGTCAAACAACAATGGTWAGTGTTCATTGGTCTGCATTAAGTGAAACTTAATTCTGGAGTTTGACTTATGATCTTTCCCCTCTCCTGGAATATTTGCATTGGCCTGAGAACTTCCCACCTTCATATTTCAACAGCCTCTCTTTTTTGATTATATATCAAACTATGTTCATTATAATTATGAGAGCAACATGGAGCTACCGTCTGTATTTCTTTGTTTTTCTTTTTGTTTCCACTTTATTGTTACAGGGCAATAACCCAAGGAGATTGCCAACGCACCTCTTCCAAGCTCTCCATTTTCCTGTTTCTACATGTTCCTTATCAGATATTCTTATTTTTCTGGGTAGGTAAAACACCTACTTAATAGCCCTGAAAACCTATCAGAATATTCAACCAGTTCCTTTTATCTTTTTCCTATTAAGGGAATTTTTTTCCTATTGTTTTGAAGAATTATTAGTTCTGATACCATTACCCAATTTAAGGCTGGAAAAGCTTTTTTTTGTTTGGTTTTCTTCTAATTCTTTGACCTCTGGGGTATTATTAAAAAAAAAAACAAAACAAACCAAACCCAACAAAATCCACAATATAACTCCAGGTTATATAGATCTACTCCATATGATTCCGAGAACTTTCAATGAGTAAGAAAACAYAGGAAGATCAAATCTCAATTTATAAAAAATAATTCCATTTCATAGAATATTTTTTTTTTCTGATGGATTAAAGAAAAAGAAAATGTAATAGATTCAAAGGTATGTCAGAAAGTTCTTCTTTACAGATATTCCTAAAGTAATATCAAAGAAATTCATCCAGCAGAAGGTGGGAAGGAMGGAGGAAWARGAGAGAAACCAGCAGAATCAGTCTTTGTTCACTGAGCTTCTGGTAAAAGATGATAAAACACTGACTCTGAAAATACAGATGGAAGACATCTCCAGGGAAGGATCCAGGTTAAGTAAGGACCAAAACTATTGCAGGAGTGACCATCAGGCAATTTGTCTCATAGCCACAGAAGCAGCAAATCTGAAGCAGTCTCTCATTAGCTGTTCCTGTCCCCTAAGATTGCTGCAGATGAATACCAGAACTGAAACGTGTTGACTAAGAACCATGTTATTTTCCTGCTTTGCTGAATCTTAAATGTTTAGAATGCCAGATTAAAATAATTAGATATTGCATTTAATATTCTAAATTGGAAACTGTGATTCACWTTTTTTTTTTTACTCTTGTATGAGGCAGGGGTAGGGGTTAAGCTACAAAGGTGAAACTATGTCTCTGACAAAAGAAGGAATCTATGGTGTTTAATCTTGCACAGCTCCTAAAAACCTTTCTAATTCACGTGTTGAAATTTCTCACACAGAAATATTTTTTTCAAGCACAAAGGACATCTGAAATAATTACAGAGGAATTCATGTGGTGTATTAACTATTCTGTTTTCTTTAATAATAAAGAWTGAAGATATTAGATTAAAATATGCCCTTTTACAAATGCTCTAAAGAGACAATAATTCCATTTGAGCTGATGCACTAAGGATATGCAGAGGAACACCTACATACCATTTTTAATTCCTATGGTTCCCAGGCTGCCAAACACAAAGGCTGCTGCTCTACTTCAACTGAGCAGACTACTCTCCAAAAACACATCTGTTATCAGCACTCTACTGAAAAGGCCTTTCTGTAACATACATTAACATGCTAATGTGCTCAATTTTATTTTTAACTTCCATCAGAATTCAAGCAATTTTTTGACCAAGGAAAATGTAGGAAAGAAGAAAGAAAGACAAAAGTTGTGATCTGGGATGAGATAAATGCACAACCTTTACAAATCTTTAGTTTTTTTCTGGTTTAGCATCTCTGGGGCATTTAGCAATTTAATGTAATGTAAAAGTAGGCCTTTTAGTTCTACCCATGAATTAGAGGAAAAACTGAATTATCCCAGTGAATCTTGAACTCATACTACTGTGTCGAGTTATTTTAACRGGTTTGTGCATTCTTTTAATCATTTCTATATTGAGCTCAAACTTATTTTATTTTTTWAAGTTACAGGTAACCCTACCCTTACCCATATGAAGATGGATTTTCTAAAGATGCTGACCACACACACTGTAACACGGGATAACTCTGTTAGTTTTACTGGGACCTTAGCAGAMAAGGAAAGAATAAAAAGTGATGTCAGCTTGACAAACACATGCCAGATATGGGGGTTTTTCTGTGAATTTACCATGAAAAACATGAGAAGTTATTCCTAACTTTCTTGAAAATGGATGCAGACTAACTCCCCAGTCAATGAATAAGCAAAGGAAAGCSAAAGCATCTTTATTGTGTGAGCAGACACTGCTTCAGCACCCCAATTTAAGCCCATTTTAGCCAACAGATGCACATGCAGTGTAATGAAGCATATATACACAGCATGCCAGTAAACACACTGCAGTTCAAAGGCTTAATACAAATAACACTGTCACAAGCCTTTTAAAAACTCAAAAATCAGAAGCTGACTCTGTTTTTGTCACATGAGATGTTTAAAGAGCCTCAAGATCAAAAACTGAAAAGAAATAAAAAAAGAGAAATTACTAAAAATCTCACTAATAATGTATCTCAGAACATAATTCTAATGTAAAATTAAAGAATAATTCTTGTTTTCAAAATAAGGGGTCTTTTGGCTTGGTTTTTTGTTTTTTGGTTTTTTGGGGTTTTTTTGGGTTTTTTTTTTTTTTTAACAAATTGTTGTCCATAGTAAAAACTGAATATCAATTTAACAGTTATTAGTACAAATGAAGGAAGTATTGTTCCCTTCATATACCATCTCTAAGACGAATTTGTATGTGTTTGGGGTTTTTTTCAATGTCACTTTTAACCTGTACATGAATACACATCTGAGTGTTTCTATTCTCAGTGATTGCAGAAGCTAAAATGAGAACAGTAGAGATTTTGCCACAAACATAATTGTGCCAAGTAATGACCATTCAATTTATATCAACTGCTGTTATCTTCTCAATTGTAGATATAATGRCATTGATCCCTCTATCCTGTCCATTGCTGCAGCTCATGAGGAACTTCAGCARGAAAAATGGAATTATTTGTGTGTAATATTGATGGGAACAGAGGATCAAGCACAGCAAAAAGATGAGATCAATAGTCTATGTCCAGATATTCATTAAATAGATCCTCAGAATAAATAACTGGAAAAATTGTATTCTAATTAATATAAAGTATTCTTCTTCAACCCAAAAATAGTTTAAATGGCACTTAATATCAGGAGTTASTTTTACCAGGAACAAAAAAATAAGTTCAGATATCAGGAAGCTTCACCTTTAAAAAATTTGCTGTATTTGAACATCAGGTTTCTACTTTCAAAAGATATTCTACAGCCCTAGTATAGCACCAGAATGTCCTGTTCTCACCTTGCATCCAATTCTTTGTTCTTTTCATGCCTATTTGTCCTGCAAAAACATTTCTTAGTTCCAGCTGGTGTTGAGAGGACTGTRTAGGTCAAAGGACATGAACCTTTTGAAGTTAAATAAAACCTTGAAATTAAATAACTGAATGCCTAAAGAATAGAGTATATATGGAGAAGGAATAAAAAAAAAAAATCACTCTCAATTTTGTATTTTCTGTATTCCCCTACTTCCCCAACAATAGGTAACACATTGATTGTACTAATTGTCATTAATACAGAACCAGTAAATTTATTCACTAATGGGAACAATTTTAAACACCTTTAGGTTTTTATAAATACTTGACCATCTTTTTTTCTTCATTTCTTTGTCTAGCACAACCCTCAGAAATTTTAGTTCCCCTAAGACAGGAATTAATTTAAAAGTTTACAATAAAAAAAAAAAAACAAAAAACAAAAACACTTCTAATTCTACAAACATTGACATATGCACGCAGTGCTAAGGACAGGGCAACCCCACAGACAGCAGAGAGCTGCTCACCCAAGGCCAAATATTTCCTACAGCAAATCCCCTAAGTGGAAAATGCAAGCCAGACGTTTTATTTTGCAATTATTTATATGCATGAACATCTAAAGGGAATAACTACTCACATTAGAGAGCTACTTCAAGTGAGGGGAAAACTAGCCTAACCACTATTTMTGCCCACATTATTTCTAAAATATGTATTATCAAACATAATACAATTCAATACATGATGCTAGTAAATTTATAAATATTTGCTTAAATATAAAGACACTAAAATATATATACTGTATTTTTAGTAGAACATTTGTATTAAAATAGTTAAGATTACACAATAAATGCATCTATCATAATTTGATTTAGATTAATGTGGTGGAAAATATTTTGAATACATGAAATACATTTATGTGAAAGACTGAATAAATCCTAACAACCCATAGATATTGAAAGGAACCAACTYGTTTTTAAAAACAAGTCCTTTCATATGTTTTAGGGCTTTCCAATTATCCTTTTCTGACGTTTGCCTCCAAATATAACACGATWCCCCAGTCATATCAATTTGTGAAGAACTTAATGTCTAGTAACAAAATGCTGTGACTGGTCCTGACAAAATTAAAAAACAATCAWCACATGTAAGAAGGTAGCATCCTTTGCTGCTTCTACCTTTATATAGAATTTTTAAGAATGAAGCACCAAACTCAAACCAGCCATTGAATAATAAAGAGTAATCAAAGAGGCAGTTTTCATAATTGGATAATAAAGAGTAATAAAAAATGGCAATGTTCATTGAGGGAAAGACACACAAGTTACTGGTGTCATTGTTCAGATAAGCAGCACAACCTGTCAGTAGCTAAAAATCAGGAAACGAGGAAGAGAGGGAGAAAACATGGAAGTGAAAAAAATAGAAAAGAAAAAAAAAGATATGCCCTGAGGTTATATGGAATTCAAATAGAAGCCTGAACAAAATGAGTGAAAAGCCCAAATGGATGTTGAGAGGAAAAAATTCATAGGACAGCCAGAAAGCAAGGGCTGCATCCTGGGAGCAAAGAAGTGAAATGATGCATGCAAATAAAAACTAATTGCTTGAAGACCTAGAAAGGACAATAYGAGCAAACATAYAGAAARGGATATCTGAAAATCTGGCACAAGYCTAGCATAAAGCCTTGGCCTTTTCAGCAAAATGAATGCTGTTCCATTAGGTTCCTGTAGAAGATAGCCCTCCAGTTTTAAGCCATACAGTGGGTTTTCCTTTCAGAGATTTGGACTGAAAATTATTGTAACCTCTAACCTCTGAAAAGACACAAAGTATACAAAATAGGGGCTTTCCAGCAGAAATATTCTGTCCTGGTGAAATCCAGCAAAAATTGAAAGCCTGCAGAATGTCTCAGGTTAAGCAGTAATAGTGAAAAGASGGGGAAAGGAGCTTCAAGCTATTCATGCCAGAAATATTTTGCTTCGGTTTTCAGCCCATTTCTGTTTCTCTACTCCTCCAGTGTTACCAAATTGCAGACTGTAAGTAAAGCAAATCTAGCTGGTGATGAATGAGCAGAAAAAAGGGAGCATAATTCCTGTAGGATGCCAAGATAGGAAATTCAAAGTCTCAGAAACCAGGGGTAATTTCTTTGCAATAACTCTGGAAGYATGGCTAGCAAACATGTTTTTAAATTCATCAGTGATGGTAGCTTAAAATAATCTAACATTCAGAGCAAAAGGTTTGCCTTTTTTCCAGAAGCTCTTTCTTGAATTGGGAAGAAAGAGGCAAAAAATACCAGTATATGCTTATATACAATATGATTGTCATAGAATATACTTACATTCTGGATTCACATCAACATTCTCTCCAATGAAAGCAAGGCTGACACGTGGCAAGCTTTCTCCCTCTCTCTTAACATTGTTCAGTCTTCTACCCCTAACAAAGTCAACCT
>NW_026623749.1:250199-253937 GCF_030028575.1 Malurus melanocephalus | reverse complement strand
TAAAATAAAAATATTTTTGTACATCAAAGATTTTATGATTGAAATTTCTGCTTCTTTCTATTGAGATTCCTACTGAATATAAGTATCTTAGATTTCTCTGGTATCAGTAGATAAATCTATCTGTGTTTGTTCAGCAACCTCCCCTTCATCCATCAGCCCCACCCTCTGCTTTCAAACGAAATCCAAGAGTGGAAAAATAAGAAGAGGAGAAATTCCAAAGCAACCAAAGATCTATTTATCATTTAATCACAAAGGCAGAAGGGTAGGAATTTCTTCAGGGACTGGGTTCAGGACTTTTCCCTGAGGCAAAACAATATTTTTACCAGGTTAAAGCACTGTGTTCATGCACCTGAAGAATGATAAATAAGAAGCCAGATTTACTGTGGAATTTATAAATACAGTTTTACTGCCGTGAAAGGGAGTAAATCATAAAGCTGTTGACTTGACCTCTGTGCATATAAGGATTTCTCCAAGGATCAAAACTTAAACTGGAAATAGTTTGGATGACAGCATAGTGACACCTTCACTGAGTTATTTGTAAACACTTGCAAGAAACACAGACACATTAAGTTTATGTGTTGTCTTCCAGTTAATATCACCATTACTCTGTTTTGTAGCATTGCTATAATGCTCTAACACTTAAAAAGTTTCACAGATTACATCATATTCAAAACTCCTGGACAATATCCAAAAAGGTTAATCCCACTTATTAAAGGTGCCTTGACACACAGAGGCAAGACTTGTAGAATTTTATTTTTTTTAAAGGACAGTTGTGCTTTTAACTTCATACCATCAATTCACTACTTCCCTTAYARCCATAGGAAATTTRTTTGACCCACAATRATGGGCTGATTTATTTCAGAYRCTGTGTGGCTTATGAWGGGTACCAAAGTGTATTTTCTATAMGGCAAACTTTGTTTTTCCTCAATCCYTCACCACTCSTCCAGCTCATCATCTAATGACCACCACACATACACATAAAATTCAGACCAGGTCAGTAAGGTGTTTGCTCTTCATTGTCCCTTTTTGTCATCCAAAAAGTGATACATGAGCTGGTGCACATAGCATGAGAAATGAAATCRAAGAACTTGCAATGGTATATGGACTAAAATGGAAAGGGAGGGTTGGGGGAAGAAATTTTTGCCTGCATCTTGATTTATTTGAAACCATGTAAATTTAAAAAATCAGACACAGTAGGAAAGAAAAAGTTCAGTAGGAAAGAAAATTCAGATATAGTAGGAAAGAAAAGTAAAGGGCAACTGGTAACACCTGTTTAAAAACACATTTTATTACATTTTTTACAGAGCAGAGGGAAAACACTGAAATATTCAAAAGCCATGCTCATGTTTGACTCTGCTTGCAGGTAAGAGTTAGATTTTTCAATGTTTCAAGGAAAAATCACAACTTTCTGTCAAGGTAGTAATGACTTAATTACTCTAGCAGGATTTAATCAAGGGGTGCTGTACCTCTTCTGCATAACGAGTTCAAGTTTTCAAACAACACTGTTTCCTTTCTTTYTCAGCCTCAAGCAAAACTGAGAGCAAACAGAAATTTTATACTTTGAAAAGCATGTTTAAGCTAGAGGAAAAAGAGTTTCTTCTGGCTTTTCTAACCAATTTCAGACATGTTAGTGATTGGAACCAAGAAAACATACATCATGCTGCTTCTTGAGTCTAGAGGTGATATCAAACAACAACAACAACAAAATCCCTGCATTGCCAAAAAATGTATTTTGGCTTGCTGATTTTATTTAGTTGTCAAGAAACTGCAAGAACCTGGGAGCAGCCCTCTTAAAAGATAACAACGCTTGACAGCGAATACTTGTCTTTCTTCAAATTGTTTTCCTCTAGCTGACAGCTTTCCAATCTTCTCCAAAATTAGATTGAATTGGTTTTCTTTCCTTACAGTTCCAGTTTTCTTCCAGCTTGTGGTTAACTGAAAAGGAGCATATCTGTGGTAAAATTCCTTAATGAGCACTACGGGCAAAGCTGACACCACAGCCCATGGTGGGATCCCATTTTCCAGCAGATGGGACATTTAATTGGCCTGACCCCACTGYTGCAACCTCAAGAGGGGCTGAGAAGGTGGGGAAACACTTCTTATGATTAAGAAATATTTTGGGACCCCCACAGCTCCAGCCCTGCTGTTGCAGGTGGTTGGACATTGGGTCACAAGGGCCGGCAGCTTGGTGAAACAATGCCAAATAAAAAATCTGAAAAGAACAACTCATCGATCCCCAGCTCTCCACCACACTCTGCAAAGGATTAGCAAACAATGGAGATRTTTGCCTCCACCAAAAAGGTGCCAGGTCCAGGGACACAGGCATCTGCCTGCACTTGTGTCATTATGGACATATTTCACTGGTGAACCTGGYAGTGTTAGGTTAACAGTTGGACTCAAYGATCTCAGTGTTCCTTTACAACCCAAATGAATCTAGGATTCCACGGTCTGCTGGGAAATTGTGACTAGGTTGATACTTTTCAGAATTACTTGAGGTAAAATGGAAAAAAAATAAAAATCATAGTCAATAGATATATTAAAATTTATGCACAAGGGAAACTTCAAAAGTCCGATAGATAATGTGCTGGTGGTAAAGTAGCAATGTAGAAACACAAAAGCAAAACACAGCATGAAAGATAAGCAGCTTTATCAAATATTCAATAACTAAAGGGTAAAAATGTAGAACCACATTCTTGAGCAAGTCTGGGTGTACCCTTGCTTTTGACAGAAATGAAACCCTTCACTGCAGCTGGAAATGTAGTTAGTAACATCTGCAGGACAGCTTAAATTACTTCAGATCACTGGATCGCTTTCAAGCTCATTGATAACCTTTGCTCATAATCAGCTGTTAAAATGGCAGTAAAAATCCAAACCAAAAAGGTAAGTGTCCACAAAAGAGCACTTGATTCAAGCTGTGACTGAAACTCTTGCAACCTTGACAAGCATGAAACATGCCCCCTGGATTTTAGAAGAGAGCATAAGAAAATATTCAGTGTTCCAGAAATAAGAGGACAAAAGGAACCTTTTCTACACCTTTTTTTTAAGTAAAAAGGTAAAACTGTTTTCAATATAATTCTGTTAAATTGAAAACTTTATACACTATATCAAAGATATTAATGCTAATTTATCCTAAGATAAAAGGAGGTAGTGTGAATAAAGCTTCCTGGCGTTTTCCAGTGGTTTGCTGTTTTAATATGCTAGACAAGATAAGGAGTAGCTCATAAAATGGAAAGCTTTGAAGTACCTTTTTCTGTTTTTTTTTTTTTTAAACAGTATATTATTTTCTGTGAAAACAAAAAAAAAACCAAGCACATTAATAATAATTCAATCTTGTTTTGTAAAGAGAATCTCCATCAGGCAGAATTTGAGCCACGACTCTTGGTTCTGCTCTGCCTTTTATTTTGAAGCCTCTGGTTTCTTATTAAAGAAAATGTAAATTGCTGTGAAAGTGTTTTCTGTGTACAGGAGCTGGCAAATCTCCCAGGGAACAACCTACATCCCTCAGGATGTGACCARTCGTTTGGCTCTTGAAATTAAAAGATACTACAAAGCCTCAACTTTTCAATAAATGACAAGCTCAACTTCAGAAATATAAATCACAAAATAGTTGGTGTTTATTTACCATGGAGGAAAACAAATTCTTTCTTGGGTTTTTCTCTCTCTCTTTTTTTTTTTTTTTTTCTTTTTTTTTTTTTTTTTTTTTTTTTAACGTGCCTTGGCTTGCTTTCAGCACTATCT
>NW_026623749.1:235234-249953 GCF_030028575.1 Malurus melanocephalus | reverse complement strand
TTCCTTTAACGTGCCTTGGCTTGCTTTCAGCACTATCTGTTTCTCTGATAACAAAACTACCTTTGTTTTTTTAATGTATTCAAGGCCTTATGGTTCGAAAAAATTTTCCTACAGTGAGTGATTGTCAAACTTGTCATAAAATGCAACCTTAAGAAAAGTGATTATATTTAAATGAATTAGAAAATAGCTCTCACATTWAAATTCAGAAGGATGTCTAAAATACTTGCATTGAAAGCAAGCATTTATATTTTRTATTAACTATTTCATTTCCTTTCAAGGGTAAGAACCAACATTTACATTGGGATTGTTTGATAATAACATTTTAAACTGAACTTTTACCATCCGACCAATTTTCAGCCCTTATTATAGGTATTAAATAGCATTTGTTCTACTCAAACAAATAGAAAACAAAACAAAAAAAAATGAATATCTATACTGAAATAAAAAGTTATAATTATTTTTTTAAAGGAAGATCTATTTAGAATTTTTGTCACCAGCCTGTTTAATAAAATCCAGCTGAAAAATCAAAGTGGCTTTTATGTTCTTTGTAACATTGCAAAATAGCAGGGTTAAAAACAAAAAAGCAAATAAAATAGGTGAATTTGGTCTTGCAAATGTCTCACTAATCTGAATCTGACTCACACAAAAWATTCAATATGAAGGAACAAATGGTCCCCAGTGGTATCCGCAGCACTGGATCCCAGGAGGGGTTCATCCCATCATCGATCATGAACAAGGATTCCCACTTTATTTCAAGCATAAGTGGATGTGTTTAATCTCAAGACAAACAATAATTTTTTTTTTTTTTTTTTTTTTTTTTTTTTTTTTTTTTTTTTTTTTTTAATAAAATGTGTTTTCTTAAAGAAAGTGGGTTTTTTCAGATCAGTATTTACCCTAGTGTCCAGTTTTTTTTTTTTTGTCATAACCCAGGCAGCTGTAGAGCTCCATCATTGTCTTATTGGGGAATTGTAGAGAGTCACATGTCTCTATCCAATAAGGATTTCCATGCCTTAGATATTTATGATCCAATTTCYTTAAACAACTGAGGCAAGCTCATTTCCAAGCAGCCTGTTTTTCTTTACACCCAGAGGTCCCAGGAGTGCATCCCCTGTGAACAGAAATACAAACACAGAGCACACTGTGCCCTCAGGATAAAAAAGATCATGGAAGGTGGAGCTGTTATCCACAGGTGCTAATGGGGGCAGGCTGTTTATGAAGTACCTCAAAGTGTCTAACTTAAGAATGAAACCATTTTAGGACTTCTTTATGGGTTTMTTTTAATCATAAAGCTCCAATTAAAAAATATGAGCAAAAGACTTAATGCTAAACATGGGAACGACCACCTTGAATGCGGATTCTTAGAAAATAACTGACTGCTCCTATAAGAATGCTGAGGAGAATAATGACAGCAAAAGTAAAAATCCCATTCTTTGCTTTGTGGTTTTATATTAATGAATTAACAAAGTAGCAAGAAAAAATTGGTCAATAATCTCTGATTTTAAAGTTCATTCATTCAAAATACTGCCATTTGCATTGTTAGAACATGCAGAGCTTAGAAACAAAACAAGCATTATTTTTCCTCTCATTTTTCTTTGTTAAGTGCTGCRTTTTTCAATTTCCACAGAGTTGGACACACTGATTATACATCCACTAACAAGGACAAACTTCAGTGGCATGGGACAATCACTGAGCAACACAGCTTAGAGTCAGCTTGGGCAGCCAGACCTGCTTAATTATTGTTTGTCCTCATTAGGAAGGCTTCCTAAAAGGTGATGGCAATTTATTCATAAACCTTAAGAGTTCTGTGGGTTTTTTGTTCCTTTGACTGATTTTTATTTTTATTGTCAGATGGTGAAGAAAAGAAGTCTTTACTGCATTTTACTTTTAAGACAAAAGATCAGTTACCTTTAATTCCAGAGCAGTATGGAATAATAGCAATTCATTTTACCTGACAGAAAATACACTCAAGCCCAACATTCAGCATATTTAAAGCCTTTTTTTTTTTTTTCAAAACACCCTGAAACTTTAATTCTTTTAAATTCCTTTTTTCTTTTTAAATATGTAGACAAAGGTTTTGCTCATCTGGGTTGAAATTCATATGCAGAGTACTCATTTATATCTCCCCTAAAATTTAAACTAAGCTTCTTCCTCTCCCCTYAAGGAATGTAATTACTATCCTTCATTTCTTGTAGCTCCCATGATGTGCCTGTCTTCCAAATAGAGAATAATGCATTATCTGTGCCCCAAGGAATTTATATTAGAAGATAAACTATATTATTGTCTGTAAAATGAATTATTTTAAATAAAAAGAGATGCTAGGATGCAATTACTGTGTTCAAGAGGGCACATTTAGTTCTGTTTAAATTGATGTTGAAAAATGCTGCATGCTTAATGGCACAATTCAGATAATAATATGTTATAACAGGAACTATATTCATAAAGTCATATTTAATTTGCATACAGATAAAATATCTACTTTATCTACTGTCCATATGTTAAAGTAGAAAGTATAGTTGATATTTGCTTCCAGTGTGACACAACTGTGGAAAAAGATTTGAACCTTTCCTTGATACTCACCAATCATATGTAAAAAATCTGTGAATTTTTTAATGCTTCCTAAAACTCAAATATGCCATAGATTTTTCAAAACACCAATGCTGTCAAAGTAGATTGTAAGGGAAAAAACAAAAAGATAAAAAGAGAAACCAAAGACCCACAGCCTTAAAAAAGACCCCAACCAATAAAACCCAAAAAACCCAGAACCAAAACCAAAAACCTGTAATAATTTAAGTATACAACTGCAAAAACTACATGCAATTTCTGCATTACCATAGAGTAAAGTTGTAGATAATGTAATATATTGGCTTAGATCCACACAGATTTGTGCGATCTTTTTAATAAGGTAAACCTTTTAATTATTTGAGCCTGCTGTCCTCTTTCAYAATATATGCATTTTACAATTCTATTTAGTGCTCCCGTCTGCCYGAATTTATTTGATAAAGCAATATATTCCTCCATTTTCCTCCTAACCCTCTTCCTCTGTTGTTCATATARTGATTAGGAAATATAAAAATGGATCTCCATGTCCAGGTGAAAATACGCTTTTAAATAGGAGGGTGGAAGATACAAGTAAAACATGAGGAGAAAAGGATGCAAAATGCTAAAAGTTATCTCAGAGATGGTTGAAGACTTCTTCACTAGCAGGTGTCACAAAAACAAACTCTTTTATTGTCTGCACCTGATTTTGCCCAGAGGCAGATGGATGGACTGGGTGATTGCTGGAAGCCATTCCTTGCCAGTTTTCATCAATTTACATGGCAGAATGGGTTCTRCCTTCTTAACTAGGGTAAGATATGGCTTCAAATCAATTAATATGGCAACAAAGGTATTTCACGTAATACGTCATCCCATTTAAATTAAGTCTTTTATAATAACAGAATGTGCATATCTGGAACAGTATRAAACATCTTCTTTACAATTTTGTTTTGATTTATTGAACCTACCTTATGTGTCATAGCTAGAAATCCTTGATTACTCATGCAAAACCTAGATTTGAAATTCTTCCTTTTCAGGAAACAATGATGTGCTGGTTTTCCTCCCATACTAGAAAAACATTAAATGAATTGACCTGTACACATTTCATTTGAGTGGACCTATGACAGCTACAATTGCAGTACAGTTTMAAGCCTGACAACACATATGTATATTTTCAAATGTTGTAGTCTAAGGAGCATCAGCATATTTTTTGTTCACTTGCTTTCAGATTTTGATTAACCATTTAACTCCTTCTTCCACAGCTAAMTCTTTTGAATGAGAATTAGCAGAAAAATCTTCAGAAAAAAAAAGTGCAGATTTATTGTACAACCCAACTGTTGAAATCCTTTGTATTAGTATGAATAATGCTTTTAAATTTAAGATGAATCATCTATTATACATAAAACAATATCACATTTCAGGATAATTCCATGTATTTTACATTACTTCATATTCCAAATCTATAATAGGGGCAAACTCCTTCCAGAAACTGGTTCTGATGCTGGATGGATGGGAAACAAAATGACAGCATCAAGAATGTGTGAATCAAAACTTCTGCTTCTCCTCTTACAGAAGTAATAGACAGGTTTTGGCCCTTCATGCATGGAGTGGCAAAAATTCAGTTTTGGCTTCCCTGAAGACTTTAGCTGCCTCTGAAACAAGATAAAATACATAAAAATAGGAAAGAAAAAAATAAAGGAAGAAAAACGAAACATGTAGAAGACAGTAAATACTTGATTTTGAAACAGAATGAACATTGTTTCCTCAGACTACATGAAGCAAGAATTTGCCAAGCTCCAAGGCATGTGTTATGTGACACACAACTCCTAAGATCACAGCAAAAGCTTATTCAGGCTTCTATTTGACCTATTTGACCAGTGCAGGATTTAAATGCAGCTGAAATAAAATTGCAGTCAGCCATTTAATCTATACTTCAATTTAATCCATCTTCCCMGTTTCAGAGTCAGTGGTGCCTATGATCTTATCAGAACTGTGAAGTCATACAAGCACACTGCCTTTTATTTCTTTAGAAAAAGATTAGTTAACAATAAGATTTTCCAAGTCTGAAGGTAAAGCATAAATGTAATCTATACATTCATGTACATATATACATAAATGTRTGCATATGTATGTGGAGAGTAGTGATTCTTCACATTTTTTTTTAATATAAAGATGAATATCTCTTCCTTTCAAAGGTTTAGCAGGATCTAATGTCTTTGTACTGGAGATGAGTCCAATACTCCTGTACTTTATAAAAATAGACTTTTATGGACAGTTACAGTAAGGTTACCTGACACACTTTCAAACAAGTAACCCCATTAAGAGAACAATTTAAACTTAGAGATCTTAGTTTTATTTCTGTGATTAATTAGTTATCCCTCAGAATTTGATAAGGAATATTTTAATAGTGTCGGACAATTATTTCTCTCATCTATTCTGGACAATCAAAGCTACCCAGTCTTCAAGAAGGGATTAACTCCCAGGATTCTGTGTAAGAATGACTTAATTAAAAAGGCTTAAGAGAAGAGATGCTTCAACACAGGAACGAGAACTCTTTGACCCCTAGAGGTTGCCTGAAAGTTATCACTTYCTTGAAAATGAGTAATCAATAAAAAACTCAAAAGAGGAATTATCTTTTAAGATGTTTAAAGAGTTGCTGCTGCTAGAAAATAAGGAAAATAACTTGTWTTTTATGAGTTCTGAGGCACCATGCACTACAGCTGCTCTACACCGRGCCTACGCAATTTCTTTAACCTTCTGAGGGCTACAAAGAATTAAATGCAAGATCTCTCAAAAATTATACATGTTTTCTTGCTGTCATCAGCTTGTCACTGCTTCCTTACCGCAGATTGAGCTGCACACCTTCTCCTTCCTYCCCACAAATGTTCATCAATACCTCTATCATCTGCTGGGAGTCATCTTATCTCAAAGAGACCAGCATGGAAATCAGAGCCAACATGGGCTTTTTGCTCCAGCACTGCTAAAATTCTATGACACACTGATAAGGCTTGGGTGTCAAGAAGTCAGAGAATTTACATCAAAACCAAGGAAAACCCTTGCTCTCTAAGAAATCACCTAGAATATATTAAAACATCTGGAATATATGGAAAATCAGTGGCAACCAGTAATAATGCATGAGACTGAACCMTYCAAGTTATCCTACTCTAGCTAAAGYAAATTTACAAAAAACTGTCASMTGGTGAAAGCATTGRATGAGGCAGAAACAAAAGGAGTGGGAAGGAGAACTGCAGGATTAAATTAAGTTGATTTAAACAGGATCAAGTAAATGGCTAAAATGCAGCTAGAAATAATGAGACTGATCTTGGAGCCAGCCTGGCAGTGGAAAGTTACCAGGAAATACCATGTTAGTAAACTGTAGTGATACTAAATTAGTGGATTTATCCCAAGCTCAAGCTCAGCAAGAGAAACAAATAGACAAACAAAGAGAGATAAATAATAACAACCACAACTTCAGTGTCAGTCATCTGAAAATACAGAAAAACATCTTAGAAAGCCTTCAGTGAAAGCCCTGCACATGAGGTGGGAGAAATATTAGCTCAACATGTGTTTAATCTTATTACAGATGTGTTATCCGCTGCCTTCTTTGTACATCTGGATGGGGAAAGCCCAAGTCCAAATGAGTTGGGCAAATCAACCTCAGGCAAAATTGTAACTGAACTTCCTTGCTAGAAATAGACCCTGATTCTGTGAATCACGCAGAGACATTTGCACAGCAAGCACAGTCTTGAACATTCAGGCCTTTGAGAACAGTTTATAGTCATGTGGAGATCAGCTGCCACTGCTTGTCACCTGTATTTCTGAAAAATGTCACATATGCTGTCTGTCGATGTGCYGTAAATTGTTTTCAAGGAATTAGTYTCCTGCAGGTTGAAGCAAATGATTCCAAACTCTTTTGTAGCAAGCTGATTTGACATTGCAACAGTCAATTGTTTGAACTATTTGCTTCCACAAAGGTGTCCTTTTTGCCTCTCCAAGAACAGGAGAAGAAGCAGAGTCTATACCAGACTTGCAGTGTTTTCCAATTCAAAAAAACCTGGAAACATGATTGTAAATACACCACTTTAGACTCTTCTTAGTTTTATTTTCAAGATAGGCACGGTCCTAAAGGGACAGAAAAATCTTTCATCCCACTCTAAATCCAAATTTAATTAAAAGAAAGAGAATCTGGTCCACCCTTGTCCTGAGATCTTTATCTCTTTCCCAAGGTTTCTCCAAGAGTGGGGGTGGATGCTGGTAACCTCAGGGCCTGGGAGGGTGAGGTGAATGTATGTCACTGTGCACAGAAAATAGTAACTTCTTAGGGCTGAGTTGTAGATCAGTAGATTAAAAAAAATTTTGGCTTCATTAATATTTTGCAAGTGTCTAATATTTCAGTTTACTTTTTTGCTGCTATGGGTCCCAAATTTATAGTTCACCAATTGCCAACTGACTACCAGCCAATAATTAATTTGTAAAACACTTTGATCCTGATTTTCGTTTGAACTATTTGAAGCGGGTTTTTTTATCTTATACCACACTGCCTGTTTCAAGGTCCTGGTCCAGCTAAAACTCTGTCCAGCTACTTTGGGCTGGTTTTTCAGGGCAGAAGTTACAGAGGTATTTGGCTGACTGAAAACATGCAACACAGTCAAATTTTGCATTTTATTATACATCAGAATAACCATGCCACAGACACAATTTACTCATTCAAATCTTGAGACAACATCAAGTTCTCTTGACTGGACACCATTTCATCACATTTCAGATGCAGACATAACCTCAAAATTACAACACCTCCAGTTTAAGATTAATTCAAATTTTTTTTCCTGCTTGTCACCTTCAAACAATATTTCTAGTTTTCATTAAAAACACTCACACCAAATATATTTTCAAAGCTCTTTCTTTGGAAAAGTCTCTTCCTCCCATCATTTAACATTAAAATAAAAGTCTCTAGAACAAAAACTCATCATATACTTGGTAAAGTAAAACTTTTTTTATCTCTCATGCTTTAAGTTAGAGAATTGAAAGTTACATGCCTACATTTCTACTCATGGACCAAAACTCACTATTTAAAAAAAAACAGAAATACTTGACAGAAGAACATTATGGTTGCCAGAAATGTGACAAACTGTAAAAGTCAGAAGCAGCTCTGAATGTTTCCTCACAGTCACGGATGGCACCCTGTCACCTTGTACACAGGAGCTGCCTCTGTTACATGGCACTTCAACACAGACTTTTCCTATGAAAGGATTTAAGCTTGTCCTTTTTCTCATTTCCATACATCTTATGTTATTTCTTAAAACATTTCTTAGATTCTTAGAATGCTGGTAATGTATTTTAGGATTTTGTTTTATACTAGGAGTAGATTTTAAAAATGAGTAATTCCAGGCAATCCTCAACTGAAGACAAAAGTATTCTTCTTACCAAAATCAGTGAAAAGTAAGTTATGTGGGGGCAAACAATATTGGGTATTTAATTTAAAGGAACTTGTTAAAGGAACTATTGGTGGAAGACCTGAGATAGATTTGCAGTGTGATAAACACACTGGAAAGTCCCCTTGTGAAAGAAGTGAGACCAGAGTCCTTCTATCYCATTTCAGTTTTTTCAGTGTCTGGGCAATTAGGTAGAACATCAATAGCACAAATCCCACCACTTCCAATAGGTACATTAACAGGTGCACTCTTAAACATGTGTTTCTGTGAGAGTTGTTATATGTCTAAAGAAAGATTGAGCTTGCAGACTTTTTCCTCCAAAATAGAGATTTCTCTAAGTTTGTCTTTTGAACTTGCCCAAAAATACTGTCACACCACCTTGCTAAAACTAGATTTTAATTCATCAAATAATCACCCATATGGTTTCTCAATTTCTGTAATATTTATGTTTAATTTATTTAAAGCTTTTTAAATTTATTACTATCAGTCTGATACATATAGGGCTGTCACAAATCAGTTCAGGAAATTTTTCCCTGATTTCCTTTAGGAGAAGTCAGCAATGTTAATTTGGGCTCAGGATCCACTCCATTACCAGAAATGTGTGACCTTGTCTACCAAAACAGCAACACCTGAAGAGGATTTCTGCTCAAAGCTTAAACAATGTTGAACATCTAATCACCAGGATATTTAGATTTTATAAAAACAGGTTACCATACTTCCACTAAGTATCTAATTGGACCACAGTAATATTTGGAACAACATGAAACACAGTTAATAAGTTCTTATTTAAGACTTTACCTTAGGAAAATAAAATAATCCAACCCATCAAACAAAATATAGAAATAGAACATCACCAAAAGAAACCTCTCTTCCCACCACCAAAAATGTAGCTATGTTTTACATAAAAACATTGAACATAAGTTTTTGTTTTTGTTTTTGGTTTTTTTTAGAGGAAGGATAAAATAAATAGAAGCACCTGGAAGCAGAAATGTTCTACACTCATCATTCTCCTTTATGCGAATAAGGATTTGACCAAGCARCACTCTAGAGATTTATTGTTTATTTCTCTTGGAAAAGCTAACATTTCCAGAGAATTGCACTCTGGATTGGACTAACAGAGAACAGGCTGTGAGAAGAAAACTATTAATTGAAAAGGTTATTCCTAGATGGACTGAGAATGTGCACACAAACTCTCTGCCAGCTTTTATTTCTACAGCAAAGAAAGATTAGGTTCAACTGTGTAGTGACTTCTCCTAAAACTGATCAAACTTCTTGGGGAAAGAGAGACTTAAGTGTTTCTCACATATCCACACTGAACAATTTTTCTCGCAGAACTAAAAAGTTTAGAAATGAAAACAAAGGGACAAAAAACCTGACACTTTGAAAAAGAATCACGAAATCATCAGTGTGCATACAGCCTATTTCAGCAGCAGCTTGTGAAGTGACCCTTTATCTCCAATTAARTGATTTTTCCAGGAATATTTCTTTCCCAGCTTGATTTCCCCTCTTTGTACATCACCCAAGGTGTCCACGTAGACCTCCTCTACAAGTTTATTGATGTATCCCTGCTCACCCTTAGCACACTGCCCCTCTCTAAGGCACCTTGGACATCAGATGGAATGATTCTGGATCTGTGTTAATGTCAGAGACACAATAATTAGGAAGAGGAGAGGAGGAAAGTCCTCAGCTTTCTGCTGACTRCMAGCCCATGAGCCACAAACCTYAACTAAATCCAGACCATTTGTATCTTGAAAACCACCAATGACCAGTGACTCTGCCACAACCACAGAGAGGCTTAAGAGGCATGAAAATCTTCATGCTTTTTACCTGAGTTACTCAGGGGAGCACAACAGAGATTGCAGCCATAATTAAATCCTTATTAAATACACAAATGTTGTCCAAAGAGCTACAGAGCAACAGTTATGTTTCATCTCACCAGGAATAAAATCTTACATTAAGAAAAGCAAATTATACCAAGAATCCATTGTGCTTCTTATTCTGCCAATAGATGTAAACAAAAAGTCCCTTTTCCTCTAGAGATAAGTGCAGAGAGAGGTTATAATATGTGATATTAAGGTTAATCAGATCAGCTGACTGCAAATAACCAGCAGTCATCCAGAAAATTAACATCTGTCTATTACTTCCAAAAGTAAAATTGGATCTAGTATTTTCTAACTCTTTCAACATAGATGATTCATTTTACCTGCTTTACCTCAGCCTTCTTTGCCCTGAAAACCAGGAAAAAGACAATTTACTTCCTCAGGGAAAAACTGGAATACCTGAAGAGTTAAGGTTTCTCCTTGACTGGTAAGTAGTTTTGGTGACTTCAGTATATTTAGTATTCTTTAACAGGGGAGAAATATATTATTATCTCTTCCTTGAGGAAAAAAAAATGTTTAAAAAAATATGTTAAATCATTTGATGTCTACAATCAAATATATTGTAAGAAAAAGTTGAGATGTAAGATTTTGTTTAAATTGCTGAACCTACTTGGTGGCAGGGAGGTGCATGTCCTTCAATCAAAATACGTTATCACTTTGTGTTTTGGGAGGGGGAAACCTTACTTATAATAAAGTATTTTATGGTCTTAAAAAAAGAAATCAACCAACCAACCAGCCAAAGAAAAAACCCACAAAACTGCCACAAACACACAAAACAATCAACCAGGAACACTCCAAGAATATYTTTGCCTTATTACCTTAACTTTCTTCCTTTGGGAAGATCAAGATGTCTGTCATCCTTTCTAAATACAAATAGGAATTATCTCAATGGGACCATATGTGGGCCTTCTGCATATAATTACTGAAGTTTATTGATATGGTTTGGGTAATTTTTCAAATAARAATAACCACTCATTTATGTTTTCATTGGAAAAAAGCCCCATTAAACTATGTCCAGAAAAACTTTGTCATGCCTTCTCTGAAATTTTGAAAATATAATAGTATGTTTTTCATGGTAAAATTAATTAACTGGAGAAAATAAAGACCCTCTGGTTGCACTTCAATATTCTTTTCATTAGGCRAGAGGGAAAGAAAGGAAAATAGCAAAGCACCATTCAGCAAGATTGCAGCAGAATGTCTGCCAGAGAAATGAACTCCAGCAAGCAATTGTCTTCAAGATGGTGAGATCCCAGCTGTTCACCCATTTGGATCAAACTGATGAGCACATAGAAAAKCGTGCAACAGAGCTGCCAAACATTTCTCACTGCTCCAAGCAGAGCCAACTGAGCTGCTGAAACCATAAGGTGATGCTCAAAATGAGCTCGTTCTCAATGTGCTTCCCTCTCCTCGGTGTGTGTGAGAGAGCATATATTTCAGCACTCAGAGACTTTGAGACATACTGAAACAGAGATAAAGAAAAACTAATTAAGCTCTCTGTATGCTTGCAAGCACTGCTAGTCATTGTAAACAGCAAAATATCTTCCTCACCAGCCACATTTCAAAGGATCCCAGAGGGCTACTGCTATCGCCCAGGTAGAAGAAAGGAAGGGAGATTGGAAGGGTGACTAGCTGCATTCCCTGCTTGCAGTGGAGAGATGGGATGCAAGGAGGAAGGAGATGAAGGRAAACATTGTGTTAGATTTCACAGTAGAAGCACTGTTAGAACAAACTGKTTATAMGAACAGTTTGCTTAGTGCTATAACYGCAAGTGATGCTAACAGAYATAATTTTCTATAACCTTCATGTGATCTTCTCTAATTTCCTRCCCTTTAGTGTGATTTAAAACAGTTATTTAAACATCTTCTTGTAATTTCTGGATTTCTGATTGTATACATTTCCCTCAACAGGAAAAAGCTATAATTTTACTAGACTGTAGGCATCATCTTTTCATTATTTCCTAACCCTTGAACTCTTGCCTTTATGTAGATTTCAGAGGCCATCCGTACAGCTGGTTGGAATGGTAATGAGTGGAGAAAATCACCTCTAGACCATAGCTGAAACTCATAATTTAACTCAGACAAGGCCTCATGTCTTTTGTCCTTTCCTTATTTATAGCATTTCCTTTGCTTCAAATTCTTTTGTGCTTTCACTTTCCTAACACTGGGAAAGTTTAAGGGAATGATTATTTTTTAATTTTTTTTTTTTTAAATTGTACTTGAATGGTAGGTGTGTTCTGCTTMTGTGCCAGAGAAAATGGACAATTATTTTACACTTCTTATTAGGGAGACAGAAACAAATCACTTAGACCTTTGCCACAGAAGGGCAGAGAATCCAGGCCATTATAAAGGAATTTTGGMTRTTKCAAAAATGTACATGAAGCAGTGTCTATCTCACAGCATTGCATGTAAAAGGGATACAGACATGTATGTGTGGGTACATGTAGGTACAAAAACTGTCCTCATAGCCTGAAAGAAAAACTATGGAAAAATCCCATATCAAGATAAGATCTGCAATAAAAGGGAAGACAGGGGCATTAGGACAGGTAGCCAACTTTTGCTTGAAAAGTGCTTCAATAATATTTTACCCATAGTAGGAGGTGATTGCCTTTAAATCACTTGGTTTGGTTTTGTTTATCTTTTTGTCATTTTCTTTTTCATTACAATTTATTATTATTATTAATCCACTACCTTTATTAAACTGTTCTTATCTTACTACATATGTTTTCTTAATTTTGTCCTCTCTATCCTATCCTCCCATGAGGATGAGTGAGCAAATGACTGTGTGGGCCTAGGTTCCCAATTGGGGTTAAATCACAACATCCGTAAAAAACAGCTACAACAATTTCTCAATTAAATAAAGAGTGGATTGAAGGACACAAGCATTTGATACGTGCACATGAGATGACAGCCTGCTCAGATTGCAAAATAAGTAGCTGCTAATGAAGGGAAAGTAATGACAATGAGACACTTTGGAAAGAATTGCTGATCTGAAACAGAGAAACATACATGCACTTAAGAAACTCAGTGAAGACTACAGCATTGAGTTCTCAAAACTTTACTGAGAGGCTGTTGAGATGCAGCAGTGGGAAATGCTTGAAAACAGGTTAGAGCAAATCCTATTTCAATCAGTGAAACTACCAAAACTGGCTGTGGGGTTGTGTGGCCACATTTTAAGAAACTGAAATAAACAGTCCCTTAAGGTTTCAGAGTTTTGATTTTTCACTTGTGGTTTTTTGGTTTTTTTTTTGTTTTTTTAACTTAAGCAGTCCCATCTCTCGATTCTGTGTTACAAACATTAACAGSTTTTGTCTCACTGTATTTTTCAGCACCAATGTAAATTTTCCCTGTATTGTGAAAATTAAAGGACARGACATTTTCTCTAACTTCAGAGTAAATAACAAAGTGAAGCATTCTTTTCCAATATGAGTATCGGTATGGAAGAACAATGTAGAAACAAAAGAGAAAACAGGGAAATGTGCAATTAAGATGACACAATTCAAAGAATATATAATAAGCAAAACACGAAAAAGTTTACTATGAAAACTTTCTAGCATAATATACAGAACAAAATTCAGCACATCTGAAAAATTGGTTAATTGAAACATTTGATTGTTGTGGCTGCTTCATGCTGCATTCATCTTGTCAACATTTAATCATTTCCCCTCTAGTCATCTAATTTCTTTTCCACAAAACAAATATTTGAAAGTTTCTGTTAAGAAGGTTTCTTATCATCTTCCATTGTCATAATGTTTCTCCCTTTTGGTATCCTGTGCATCTTAGGCTGYAACACAATTTATTCTTTTCTATAATAGAATGCCTCACCATCAGATTTAATTCACCTGAAARGAAACTGTCTTTGCACTAAGATCATAATCCTATTTGACTTCTACGAGGCGTTGCAGCTGGTGTTGTATTTGCATAGAAGAGAAATCTCCTTTTATGATCAAGGAGCCTTCCTCTCTCTCYTTCCTCTACAGCAGCTGCTCTCCARTAATTTATATSCATGTCCTGSTTGCAAATATTTTGCAAAGCAACATCCTGCAGTTACATGACAAATGCTGTCACCACAATATTATGGAGAATAACTTTTACATGGGGACTGACCCTCTTTTCCTCACTCTTCTGAGGAGAAGGTATATTTAAAATAATGTATTTATTGTTTCCTCTGGTCCAATAAGAGATTATTTAATATGCTTAATTATTTAATGTTTCTATTCATCTGATTATTTGATGCACATATTRTGCAGAATGATGAATTACATGATCMCAGATGATTMTGTTATTTRCCTTGCTTTCCTTTGTCTTTCTCTTTCAATTTTTAGTACCAACAGCATAAGAAACTCAGCTGTCCTCAAAGCACARAAATATTAAAGAACAAGAAGTGAACTTCATTTTATGCCCATAAAACAGCAAAATATAGGGGAGCAGTGGCAATTGTCCTTGAAGCAGATTCAAGTRAAATTTCCTTGCAGAGTGGGTTGACCTTGTATTTCAATTTTTCATCACTGCTGCACAATTTTGAGAAAAGTACCTCCTCAGACTCCATAAAAGTGCTCTACAGAGAACATTCTGAGAATCACCAGCCCAGATTACTGGCAAATGACAAATCCATACAACACGAGAATTCTATTTCCTTGGAACACTTTCTYCTTTCTCTTCATTATTTTAATTTGTGTTTTTACCCCTAAGTCTCTTCTTTTTACATCTATAGTGCAGCATATTYTTWCTTTCAATTCTAGGGATCCRTTTCCAWATAGAKCTGAGTGAAAAACATGCCAGAAATYTTYACAYRCATAAAGWTTTTTATATATGGCAGAACTATAATCAAACATTTACAGTTTCCTAAATCCTCTTGCTTTTTAATGTAGAGCAA
>NW_026623749.1:232477-234258 GCF_030028575.1 Malurus melanocephalus | reverse complement strand
CTACTTCATCTTCCTTCTACTTCCATTATATTTATTTTTTACCTTTTTTTTTCATTCAGACAAGGCCACAACATCATCYTGTTTCAGAATATTTTGGTCAGCACTTGAATCCAACTCTAGTTTAAAACAAGACTATAGAGACCTAAATTAGACTGACCACCTCAAAATTAAAAACAGTGTTTCCTCATCTTCAAACCTATTGTCCTAAAGTTATTTCTTAATCAAAAGAATACTCACAATAAAAACAGAAACTCCAAAAGTCGAAAAAAGTGGTAGTTAAGAGTGGCAGGAAATGGCTTGCTTCTTTAAAAAAATAAAAATCACAACAACAAATGGTCTCCAGGAAAATAAAAAAGGTGGAAGATGAAAGTTTAAGAGCAGATAACCATAGAACAAAAGGCACAGCTCACATTAGGGATAATTTTTGCTTACAGGGGATATATATTTCACAGAGAGCACAACAGCTAAAAGTACCTACATCGATGTAATACCTCCTTTAATCTTATTCCAAAAGAGTTTTGGGATATGAAAAAAAAAAAAAAAAAAAAAAAAAAAAAAAAAAAAAAGAGAAGAAAAGCATCTTTAAGAAGAGAATTCTTGAACTTCTCTGTTGAGGTC
This sequence comes from Malurus melanocephalus, assembly GCF_030028575.1. Classification (NCBI taxonomy): domain Eukaryota; kingdom Metazoa; phylum Chordata; class Aves; order Passeriformes; family Maluridae; genus Malurus; species Malurus melanocephalus. The sequence goes on along the minus strand of NW_026623749.1, from coordinate 233,640 downwards.
AGGCTTTCTCCTTTAGTAAGAAATGTTATATTCTGAACTGTCAGTCTGGGTGGGAATAGATAAAACAGAGTACTCAGGGCAGACTAGTAGTTCAGCGTGACACTACTTCAAGTATCCATTATCCTCTTGCTTTGCATTTTGATAGATTAAAAGTATAAAAAATATCAGGAACTAGATATCTTCATGGGAATAAAATGTGGTAATAACAGGAGTCTAGAATATATTTATATATCTAAACTTTATTTCCTCCTGTTGATTGGTTCTGAYTAAAAATAACAGAGATTCATAGCTTTTGTCAGAAGACATGTAATTTTCAGAGACATTTAGAAATACATGGCTTCATGCTTCTAAAAAATGGGTTAGACCTTTCAAGAAGTAATTTTGCTACAAAATATCACCCTCAGACTCTTTGTAGGACAGCACAGCCATTAATAATGGTTTGTTATTGCATATGATATGATTTACACTCTACCCTAATGGCTTAGAATATTTTTTTTCTCCCCCCAGTATGAACAAATTAGCTCTGTTTTCATGGCACAATTAGTTGCAAGTCCTTCATTTTCATTCTGCTGAAAACTGAAGGACAAATCAGTGATAACAGAATCACAGGGTAGCACTTGGGTAGTCAGCTAAGATTGTTGTCTAGGAGCAATTTATCATGTAAATGGTGTCTGCTTTGTTTTATGGAAATCTGAAAACAGCTTTCTGCATGATTGAAGCCTTTGTCAATGAAAACCCCTTCAAAAATGTGACAAATGTTTCTTATCTCTGGGAGATGCTCAAAGGACTTAAGTGATAAAAACTATATATACACTTACTATTTTTATCCAGGTCATACACTTCTATGGCATTCTGAGGATTTAGCAAACCTGCCAGAAATATAAGATTTTCTCTTTATTGAATCAATTCTATTTTAGGGGGAAATCAATCCCATTTCAGAAGAGTCAAAAAAGATTGTTTGTTTTATCTATGCTATGTATAAATATGAATTACCATAACCATAAATAAACAAAACACAAWATGAAGTGAATTGTCAGAGAAATATGAAGCAGTTACAAATGACATCAAAGCCTTTTTGGAACGTGAACTGTATGTTTATTAATTGTCACACAGCTCTCTCTGTCAAAAGTCACTTTCAGGGTCTCATTATCTCACAGATCTCC
>NW_026623749.1:221351-231403 GCF_030028575.1 Malurus melanocephalus | reverse complement strand
GGCACAGGTTGCCCATACAAGATGAGGATGCCCCACCCCTGGAAGCCTTTAAGGCCAGTTTGGATGKAACTTTGTACTTGGTATGAGCCAAAAGAAGTGAAACCAACCACAGTGAGCAGTTATTCATGATTGGATATTTCCTTTCCTCTGCTTCCAATCCTGTTACCACACCTGTGAGGAAGCACGAGACAGGTAGAAGATTTTAATAATRCAAAATCACTTAAGCTAATTTCAAATCTTGCCATCTTTAACACTTAATCATCTTCCTTCAAATAATTTTCTAACCTTAAGCCATTTTTTATTTGGTTCTGGAACACACAACTTTTGTACAGACTCATCCTGGATACCATTTTTTGCACATTATCTCAGTGTTAGGCTTCATTTTAAAATTCATTTTTTCCTTAGCTTCCAATGTATTCAAGTTTGATAAAACCTAATGAGCTCAAAGGCAGACAGATTAAAGTGCACATTTTTGACACAAGCAATCTTTTTTTAATAGAAGGCACTTTTATTATCAACYATGCATTCACTTTCTCTGCAAGAAGGGAAAGTAATTTTAATTTCAATGGGCATGGAATTTAATGGCACTCTCTAAAGCTTTACCAAATCTCCATCAGCCTGATAAATTTGGTCAAAAGGTTCATAGCAATGAAGTCCCAGAAGAGTGAGAAAATTTTCCTGGATTACATACTAGTCAGAAAGAATATTGTTGTATTTTCTTTAACTTTTCAGCACAGATTTAATTTCTACCCTCAGGTCAGTACAACTGAGGAGATTGGGTGATGGGTTATGAGTTATCAGGGACAGGGTTTCGAGCTCAAATTGAAAATAATGGTGGAAAAAAGGCTGCTCAGGTAATTGAGTGTTTATGCCTGCAGCTGTATTCTGTTTAGCCTTCATCAAACTGATAGTAACTTCAGATAAACCCTCTTAGTAAACCATTTTCATAATTGGAAACACATCTGTGTCAAGAAGAGACCGCTAAGCAACTGAAATATTTTTCATTAACCTGAATGCTCCTTTTTTTCTGTAAGATCTTGAGGTATAAKAGAAGGAAAAACACTTCAGAGCAATTCAGTTATAAAATATTTCTGAATTATGCCAAAGAATAGATATATGTCATCAAGCAGTTGCCACAAAAATCTTGCCACGGTACAATTTGTTGCTAATTTCAAAGAAAATCAGAGTTAATTAAACATTTAAGGACCAAATATAACAAAATTTGATAAAGAAAATGTAAATTGTACATTTCTGAGTTTTTATTATTCTTCCATCTAACCTTATCTCAAACATTACACATCTGATAGAAGCTCCAGGGGAAACTGGAGATATATTGACAGAGACACACATAGCTGAAACCTCTCTGTATCAAACATTACAGCAACACTGCTTGTTTGAAATACTCTGTTGTYCTTTACATGAGCAGATAAACTCACAGACACTGCCTGAAGCAAGTTCTAAGTGAACATTAAATACTTCCACACTTTCAAGCAGTGGAAACTCTGATTTATTTAAAGAAAAAGACAAATGGTTGTTGGTACAGCCTCACGTCTATAAATTTGGAGTAAGCTACTACTAATAAAAGTGTCCCAGGGACCTGCAGCCGATTTTAAATGTTATTTTCCTTTAAAAAAAAAGACCAAACTCCAAGCCCCCAACYCTAATATATCCCACTACTACTAAGAAGAAAAATAACAGTGAAAAAAACCTTATTTTCCCCAGATTTTTTTTTTTTTTCAAATGGGATGGTTAAGGCAGAAAGGTAAAATTTATGAAGTAAAATTAAATACTATTACACTATTTCAGAATACTATAAAGGTTCCACTTGACAAATTTGGGTTGAAACCACACAAAAYGAGAATGAATTCCAGTCATTCCACCTGGAAGCGGGTAACTTTCCRTAGCATGTATACTGCAACAAAAAACAAAACAAAATTACTGCTCCTAAAGTATCCTGTATTTTAAATGTACTAGAAACCTTTTAATACTTCATCTCAAAAAACACAGGATTATGAAGCGATGTTTCTTTGTGCACAAAAGAAKACATAATCAGCTTGGTTGCTCAATTTTTTAAAATCAGAATAAAACAATGTTACAATCTAGTCTAACCTCCAGTGTTGTTGATCARATTTCAACCCATAATCTCTCCATCATACACATGAATTCTGGTTTCGTTGCTATGAACCTTTAATGCATAGATCCCAGAAAAGACTTATTAATTGCAAGCTTAAAATCTGATCTTTGGGTTACTTTCAAAGTACAAAGTAATAGGAACATTGGAGGTGACCAGTTTTCCACAGCATAAAATTGACATTCTAGGTCATGAAGAGAAGTATGTTGTGGTAGATAGTCACCTATAAAGTTTACTGTTCAGTGATTTATTTTTGTTTATGGATCTTAGAGAAAGTTTGAATTGCAYTGTCAAAACCAAAATTACATCTGCAGGATATTTCCCTCTTTTTTGTGATGTCTACAAAATATTTAAACTGCATGGAGTAAACTTTAAAGACATAAAATCTTGGGCTAAAGGAAAAGGGAAGTATCATAAGTAGTGAATGGATATCAGTATTTTATTTATATACAAATTCATATTTGTACATAATATTTTTCTTTTTTTTCTCACATTTCTAAAAGATGCCAAGATCAGGACCCCAAGGTTGTTGAAATCTTATAAACAGGTTTAAAGGACAACAACTTTAGAGCCCATTGAATCTACAGAAAAGAGTCAAAATAAAATAAAGGCTAGAAATTGGTGATCATGTTAGAGAATAATGAAAAGGTGCCAGAAYTGGACTCCAGATAGTCTAATTCAGGATCCAGTACCCTGCTCATTGAACCTGCTGAAATTTAAAACAATTTATCTTTCTTAATGTCAAAGAATTTTTCTGCTGCTTAAAACACACAGAAATATGCAGAACTGAACACCATTAAAATGCTCTGAAGTCATTAGAATTAAATATTAGGTTTTAGTTTTAGTTCTATGACAATTAATGCTGTGCAGCTTTAGAATTTCATCACAGTGTATTAATCAAGCCGTAAAAAATACAAATTATCCCTTTAGTATAGAAAAACGCTTTCTAAAATTATTTTAATAGTAATAAATTTCCTGTCTGTGGTGTTTTAATTACATCTTTTAAATTACACTACTCTGTCTTATTCAGCCTTCACGCTTTTGTTTATTTCTATTTAATTCTTAAATAAAAGCCCTRCAAACACAGAAAGGGCAGACATGGAATAACAGTGCTCTTCATAGAGCATGTATTGTCCTATCAGGACAATGCTTTATATTTATTGTGATGAATAGGACAACAMATTTATCATTATAAAGGTCACAGCTTTTGCCAAGCAATCTTTATCCCTCATCCTGATAGATTGGCCAGTGAAGACTATAACTTTAGACAGCATTGCACTTTCCAAACGATGCTCAATACYGAGACAATAAAGTGATATGTGAGCAGAGCCCAGGCAGCTCTGCCAGGCAGCAGCAGGGTAAAAGGCAGCTCAGGAAAATCCAAACAGGCTGTGGAGACAGCAGAGGATGATCAGAGAAGGTGAGAGTATGGGAAKAGGTGCAAAAGGCAGAGACATGACAGCCAACATAGCACAACATTCCCACTCACTGCAGATGCTGGCAGTGCAAATTAGGAGCTACCATTGAGGGAATTACCTCCTATGAGGGCACTAATCACAGCCAGAGTGGAGAAAAAAATTTGTAGAAAAAGATATTTACCCAGATCCTGGGGAAAAAAATCAAAAAAGATCTGCAATGACAGGTGTGTGGTGGACTTACCCATACCTGTATATTTTCATTCAAATATCAGGAATAATAAGTTTCTAAGATACTAATAATTAATAAGGTATTTCAAATGGTAGCACTTAGAAAAATCATCAAAATATCTGTAAAATATGAGGTATTAAACTATTAACCTCTAAAGCATATTGCACACATACAATGAGGTAGAGAAAGGATTAATTTGCTGAAATAAAAAGCACTTCAGTTAAACCTCCCCTCAGCTACATCACAAGTGCATGTCTAAAAGACTTACCCTAAGACAGAAAATAATAACCAAGAGCAAGCACTCCTAAAATACCTTRTAAAAGGTAAAAATACCCTTCTACAAAACTTGCCAGCCCTACATTAATTTAACAGAGCATTTATCACATTTAAGTCAAGGAGCAGTATTTCATAACTGAGGTGCAGCAGCTATCTAAAATGCTTAAATATTTTAAGAACTCAACTGCTKTATTTTAAATGCTGTGATAATGAATGGTTTGGTTTTCTCTCCTCCGTTTCACTGCTGTGTTTCTGCCTCTTTCCTCTTGGGCTTCTGCAGCCTCTGAACATCACTTTTCAATAGCAGGTACCCTAATCACCTTAATGGCATGGGATAATCCTGAAATACCAACATGCAGAATGTACAAGAGGAAAGGGATTTTTTTGGGATTAGCTAGGATAATGCTATGGGATCCACTTCTGGGAGAAATCCAGTCTTTCCAAACACAATCCTCAGTGTCCAGATAGTTTTCTACAGCCTAAAGGACAGAATATGGAGCCTGATGAAACTCCTTAAAAAAAAAAAAAAATCCCAAAATTCTCAAAAATCTATAAAAGCCACACTGTAATAGAGAGAGTAAGAGCTACCTCATTTGTTAGCAAATATAAACAATACAAGCACAGCGCTGTCCTTCAAACAAGGGTGTTTTTTTGGTTTATTTTTACAAGCACAGAGTTTGGTCAGGTTAAGTGTTSAAGTGAATTTCCATCAGCCCTCATACACCCAGGAGACACCCCCTTCAGCATTCTGCTCAGCACACRCACATCAGGCACTGCTGCTGGCAAGAGATTCAGCTCAGATGGAAAGGCATCATTAACACACAAACTTCAAAAATATTTATTCACAGACACACCCCAAATGAGTAGCACTCTCAGGCACAGACAATTCCCTGGTTAAATAAAACTACTTGGTGGCTTGCTGAGCCTGCCACTGCATCAGTCATGCGTRTCTATCAATCAAAGCAGGTCAAGGACCCGAGTGCATTTTGGGGATCTGCCTTCCCACTTCACTTTGGCTGACAATTGATTTGCAAGGTACATTTTGCTTCTCCTGCGTATCGAGATTACAAGCTACATTACAGAATAAGTGGAATAGATTTGTGATTTGGACTCTACAAAGAAAAAGAAAAAAAAGCAAAWTTGGTAAGATGAGCACAACTATGACTTTTCTCTCAGTTCCAATAGTAGCCTGGGGTGCATCAGGAAGTGTTCAGCAGGTCAAGAGAGGTGATCCTGCCCCTCTGCTAAGCCCTGGTGAAGCCACAGAAYGAACCTTCTGTTTATTTCAGGTATTCACAGTCCAAGAAAGAAAAGGAGCTAAGGATAGGGTCCAGGTGCTGAGGTATAYAAAGGCATATAAATACATCTCTCTTATGAGSAGACTGTGGGAGCTGGAYCTGTTTATTCTGGAGAAGACAGAGGAGATCTCTTTTAATGGATATAAATATTTCCRAGGTGGGTGACMAGARAATRRTGCTGGACYCTTTTCAGTGGTRCCCRGTGACAGGACAAGGAGCAATGGCCATAAACTAAAAYATAAGAAATTCCATCCCAACACRAAGAAGAACTTTACATAGAGRGTGGGAGAGCACTGGAATAGGGAGATCATGGGARTCTCCCTCTCTGGACATATTCAAACCCCTCCTGCACACAATCCTGCATGACCTTGCCTTGGTTGTAGTGTTGGACTAAATGATCACCAGAGGTCCTTTCCAACTCTCAACAATTCAGTGATTTCTTCTTCTTGCAAGGAACGATTTTCCTAGGATATTTAATAGGGAAAAAATAATAAATGGTTTAGAAATGGCTAGTTTTGTACAAAATAATTACAGGATTATGTTATTAGAAAAATTTGAGGCATTTTATGTGGAAATGATAAATAAGAAAAGGAATTTGGTGTTAAAAGAATCTCTTTTAGACAAATCAGTTCAGAGAGGTTTTGATTGTAGCAATTTCCCTGTGAAAGGTGCTTATTTACATAATAAATTTAAATCATTGGCTAAAGGCAGGTTCATCAGCCCAAACTTCGATTAAACAGTTACGAAGGATCAGAAGATGGCCCGGTTTTCCTTACTTAGCTAGAAACTCCCTCCCCTCTCTGAAGAGAARCACTTTCCATTTTTATACTTGTTTACTCTCACCTGTCAGCACGAYTCAGACAGAGCCTTGCAGGTTCTAACACTTCAGATTAGTGTTTCTTCTGAAAACCTCAAGTCTTTCATACAAACAAATGAAAATGGAAAGGAACTGCTGAATTGGTACCAAGGCTCTACCTTGCATCAAATGTCATGATGAAAAAACCCTCCCTTTCTACTGTAATTTATGTAGTCCTTTGTGCCATTACAGAACTGTGTAAAAGAAGACCATTCTGATTTGACAGAACTTTATATGTCTTTCCACTCATTTTGTCCCAGCTAAGAGACTGTGTAAGGTTCAAGACAATGACAGGCAGGCCCACTGGGCACCGATGAATTTGTATAATCTGAGAAAAAGGATTAAGCAATTGACCTTGCAGAGAAAGAAAAGGATGATTCTTCTGGTTTACTTATATTTCCTTTGTTTTTGTTTTTTTTGTTTGTTTGTTTGTTTTTTGTTTTTTTTAAATACTTTTTATTTAGACATAGTCTAGTCCACCTAGAAGTTCTTTTGTTTCTCAGAAACCAACACAGAAGAATTTTAGCYAAAAACAGATAGCAATGCTTAAAACTAGTCACCACAAGCAAAAAAAAAAAAGCCCCAAATCAAACCAATATGATTCTGATAGTCTCAGAATTTAACAAGTGTCTTCTGGAGTGTCATAGGAGAACAAAAGAAACTATTTCATTTATTCAGAAAAAAAACCAAACAGGAATTTAAGGCATTTCTCCTATATTTAATAACTTCCCTTTGTTGTAAAATTTCATTTAATGTAGAATTTAATCTCATGCATGATGGGCTATTTCAGAACAGATCTGCAAATATACTGTCTATATAAATACAAACAAAATGTGCAAACAAATCAAATGACAGTTTTTCCAAAAGGTAAATCAGGAGGGACTCCTGTGCTGGTTTTGGCTGGAGTAGAGTTGATTTCCTTCCCAGTGGCCACTGTGGGGCTGTGTTTTGGATTTGTGCTGGACACATTGCTGGACACATTGGCATTTTGGTTTGTTCAGCTGTGGAGGGGGTGGTGGTGGTGGGGGGTATTGTTAAAGTTCTGAAGGTTCACTATATAACAGTTATTAATTTTTCTTCTGTGACATACAGGCACTTTGTCAAATAAACTGGGTTATTTTTTGTTTGTTTTTTTTTTTTTTTTTTTTCTTTTGCTGACCAATTTTCATTTCATATCAGCAAGAATGGATTGCTGAAACCCTTTTCTTTAGATGAAAGTCTCTATCCCTGACACCCTTGAAATCTAGATAAAAAGCAAATCAAGTGAATAAATAAATCCAGAAAAATGTTTTGAAATCAAAAGAAAGATTAAAAATACAAAACCAAACGAGAGCCAACCCCTGGCAGCTCCAAAGATGGACCTGCCACTGTAGAAACGTGACCCACACTGCAGCAGTTTTGGGAGGACTCTTGCCCATGGGATGGACTCACATTGGAGAAGTTTCTGTAGAGCTGTCTCCCATGGGAGGAACCCCATGGTGCAGCAGGGGAACAACTCTTCTTCCTGACCAGCAACAGAAACCACAGATGATGAACTGACCATAACTCATTCCCTGTCTATTTGAGCTGCTGGGGTTGGAGGTCGAGCTGGGAAGGAGGAACTGGTGGGGGGAAGGTGTTTAAAAGGTTTTATTTGACKTCTCATCATCCTTCGCTGTTTTAGTTAGCAATAAATTCAATTAATATCTCTAACATAAGCCTGTTTTGCCTGTGACAGTAATTGGTGAGTCATCTCTCCCGGTTCTTGTCTCAACTCATGAACCCTTTGTTATATTTTCTCTTTTCTGTCCCATGCAGAGGGGAGTGAGAGTGGCTTTGGCGGGTGCCTGGAATCCAGTCAGGGTCAGCCCACTTTGGAAAGCTTCTGGGAGGCATAAGAACTCAGGAAAGGTGTTCAAGTCTTTTCAACTCCTGCATCTTCAGCACCATTCTCACAGCTGAAAATGGTAATGTGACAGTAAAGCATAGTGGGAYATAAAATACCAACTGGACTTTGTTAATCTCTTATTGTAACATTATTAAAATAATTCAATTTCTACTTCACAGTGAAGTATTTAATTAAGAGCAAGAAAACCAAACAAAACATGGTGAACTGAAATATTCACTATCAACATTATCTTTSCCAGAGGGATGGAAATCATTATGCAAGCTCCAGGTTATTTTCTTTTATGTTTTCCTTTAAAATAACTAAAAATAGATTTTTTTACAATAGTTTAGGAACCTAAATATAAGAGTTCATCTTGGAAAATCTGTGTCTTAAAAAATTCTCTTAAAGATCTGTGGCTGCTTTCAGAGAGGTCTCAAGAAAGCAGAGATTATTTGTAATGTCCTGGACATTGTTTTATTGATATTCAATCTGAAACATAATGGTACACCTTTTCTAAATTGTGATTGGAAACAATAATCAAAGATTTTAAATTGAATACTATCAGTAATAATTGCAAGGCAAGAATCTAGACTTTAGGCTTGCAGCAAACCTGGAAATAGCATGTGCTTTTATGCAAATATATGTTGTTCAAAACATATCATTGTACTCAGAATGTAGAGTTTTGTATGAGAGCAAAAGATAAAACCTTAGTAAGAATGTTTGATCTAACTCACTTTAGGAGAAGAATCACTTAAAAATCTAGATTTTTAGACAGCAAATAGCAAAGTCTGGTATAATAAAAGAAACAATAAAGAATTCCACAAAATTTTCCTTCGTTCTTGAAAAAAAGACAACATAATTTACACTTAAACCTTCAAAATGCATGTTCTATTGTCACTGCCTGTGTAAGATTACTTCACTCCCCAGAACCACAGTCCCTCTGCTCCCAGCTCTGATGCAAATGTAAACATTGTGCTATAAGGCCTAATTAAACAACCACATACTGAGTTTCTTTCCAGATTTTTAAGATGATATCAATCTTTTAAAACTCATTTAAAATGCTCTGTACAAACCTAAAAGATATTGAAAAGGTTTCTGGTTACAGCACTGTATCTCAGTCTCTGATATGATGGTGCTAAATGAAAGCATAAATTTCTGAAAAAGAATTATCTAAATAACGTGTTTTAAAATATTCCTATATTCTCTCTCTCAGTGATACACTCTWAATCTATAGAGAAGAGTGATGGACAAACATGAAATCACCATTTTCCATCCAATTTGTTTCACTTTCTACATCTGAAGTCTTCTTCACAGGTCTGCTGTTTGCTGCACTGATTTATTGAGTCACAATTGACAATATTGTCCAGGTTACAGCTGAAGTAACACAAACAGCAATAAATCCATGAGATAGCCAGAAGATAAAACATGTAAGGAAGCGACAGTCTGAGACCCCTTCTGGACAACTTGCCTAATAGGAGCAAACATTAAATCTAAGATAAGTTTGTATGTGGTGGTTTTTTTTTTCCTTCTGCCTGTAAGAATGATTAAGCCATATCTATATAAAAAGACTTTGCCAAATAAGAACAACAGTGTTTCTAATTTTTATTTAAAAAATCTGCAAGTCACATAAAGTATGTGTAAGTTTCCATATATTTCCCCTTGCAAAAACCAAAACAGTATGAATTTAGAATTTTCTTCTAACAATGAAGAATATTCTCTACATTTTTTATCTTATGTTAAAGCAATTTTAGAAATATTTTTAATGACAGGAACAATGGAGCCATCTGTACATATTGTTAGAGTTACATTCCATCTTTACACTCTCAGGGAGCTCTCAGGAAATTAACTTTGTGTTGCGAGGTAGCTGAACAACTTCACGATTTGTGATTATTTTCCCTGGAAATAACTGCAGAGGAATAGAATGCTCAAATCTTGATTTACCATTCTGATGTATTACCTATCTAGTTTCTCATATGT
>NW_026623749.1:212076-221317 GCF_030028575.1 Malurus melanocephalus | reverse complement strand
AATAAATGAATGGATTTTTTGTACCTACAAGTAGGCACAGACAGAGATTTGCAGCATTACTGACCCTAATTCTGTTTTTACTTAGCAGAGAATTTCACGGGCCTTTGGGAGCTGCCCTTTTARTCCTAACTTAAATGTTAAAACAATTAACAAAACAACTGAAATTTAGTTATAAATTTCCTCCATTTTTAAGTGATGACAGAAGCAAAATCTAGACTTCAAGTCATCAAAAATAAAAGAAAACTGAATTAGCTGAATATTTTATTATGTTAGTTGAAAACTTAAGACCGTTATTTGAAAGTCCTGTTTTTCATTCCTGTCATTTCCAGTCATGTCTGGAAGAAACACAGAAAATAAAAATTAATTTTTCTTTGCTTTGTTTTATTTTGTTTTTGGCTGCAATTTAAACCCATAAAACCCCATAAGACACCATAAACCTTGTCTTTGAGGTTTGGCTGCAATTGGTAAGAAACCAGGTAAACTAACAAATTGTTGTATTTTCTGCAGTTTTTTGAAAAGAGATTGATATCATTGGCCTGCTTTACAGAGGGAGAAAAGTGAAAGCCATTTAGGGAGGACACAAAACATGGCCACTGAAAGCAGTCCATTCCCTCGCATTCCTTGGAATTCACAMTAAATTAGGGACCAAAAAGATACACATTTGACTTCTCCTGCAATACCTGTCCATGCCTAACCCAGCTTTCAATCTAGTGGTAGTGTTTACTCCACAGCATGCTGTGACCACAAATTGCAGAAGTTTATTGCTCACTGAGAAAAAAATGGTGAGGTTTTGCTTATTTTAAACATATTTCTTCATAGTGTCAGTGGTTGCCCTCTATTTTTATTTCTATGAAATTCAGCAAACAAGTTCTTCATTTACCGTCACCCTGATTGTGTAAATCTTGATAGTATTCTCTCTCAGCTTTCTTCTTCTCTACTAAAAGGTTACTCCATAATACTTTAACTGAACCAGTCCAAAAAGGGTGTTGAGGTATGACACTTTTGCCTAAAAATACCTATAAGTGCTAGGAATATGGATTAAAAAGGAAAAAAATATGTTGAGAAGATAGTTTTGTTAATACAGTGGCATGCATGTAGCGTTCAAAAGATTTTAAAATGAATCTTAGTTAAATTCAACATTTCCATACTCAAATCTTCTAAAATTACAGATAGAAAGGAAATAAAAAAAATGTTATTAAAAGGTTGGTTCTGTTTGCTGTAATTTGATTTTATTTAATTCAAGGTTAGACATGCCTTCTGGCTCACAGGATTACAGAAACTTCCCAGCCAGGTTTCCACAGCTGAAGCTGTAGTGTTTTGCAATGCTCACCACAGTCCTGGTTCCAGGATGAWGCATGTGTGTGGGCCTGTTTCATATTTCATCATCCCTTCAGACTTTTAATTTTGGCTCTACATTAGATTTGCCCTCTGAATTTTCTTTGGTTAATTTTCTTCTATTTGATTTTCTCTTCCTTTCCCCTTTCATTTTAGCTTTCTCTACTGTCTCTAAAAAAAAAAACAAAAAACCTTAAACTGAATTTTCTTTTATACCAGAATACATCTGAAATGTAAGAGAATTAGTAGTTAGAAAATTAGCAATGCACAAGAAGTTGATAACWATTTTGTGGGCACACATCTATTGCAGGTCACTGAGTTTCAATTGTATCTCTAGCAGATAGGTAGATTCTCTTTGGAAAAAAGAAAAGAAAATACAGAGGACTAAAATCCATGACACCAGATAAAATAAGTCTCCCAGGCATTCAGCTGGTCTGCACAGAATTAGTAACTGAGGAAAGGAATATGCTGTGCCTTGGTGGAACTGATCCCTGTCCCTCCCGACTGTTTGGCTGGGACATCTTGTCCTAATTTTGGTTAGGATACACACGTTCCACATGAGAGTTGTTAGGGTGCTTATGAGAAATTAATCAAGACTTAGGAGAGAATCCCAACAATACACCATTGAGAGAAACAAAAAAAGCAATCGAAACAAGCCTAAGGACAGGAAAGAAAATCAAGACAAAGGGGCAAGGAAGGATCAAGAGAAAATCTTCTTTATCCTCTCCTCCTGCCTGCTGCTATGATCCGGCTGCTAGATGAGCAGCAATAAAAARGCTGAAATCAGCCCCCAGGGTTATTGTTTAGCCAAGGACCAAAATACAGATTATACATTTCTGGCAGCTTTCAGCCTTCCTTTCTTCAATACAGATACAGAAACAGCATATGTTTTGTTCTGAGATTGAACGGAATATTTTTGGTTTGGCTTCAATTATTTTTTCATTCCCAATCCAAAACTTAATTAATTGTAAAAGCACTAATAATCACCCATTAAAACTGTTCCTCTAGGCCTGAAGTAGAATATCTGTTGCTCCATTTTAATTTATTTTTTTAATTCATAATAAAAAATTGACTTTTTCCAGTAAAAGATCTACTTGAAACATAAAGGAGGAACCCTATGATCTATGATATTCAGAAGCTCTAATTTGATCATTGTGACTACTCCACTTTCATAATTTATGACTCTCTGATTTATACATTGTGCCATAATTACAATGTCCACTACTGCTCAACAAGAAAATCTATAAAGCCTAATAATTTCATATTATCTTCTACATCTGAACAGACTCTCCTAGCTCTGAACAGAATGTATACGTGATATCATGAGAAAAGAGTAAATTGTCCTTATACTGTTCAATAAATGAAACTATTAAGAAAAACAACACTGAGTCTTCTGTTTTATTGCTTGTTATTTTAGTTTTTCATTTTTTACTTTGTTTTTGTTTTTGTTTTTTCCTAGAGCTAGATGTATCTTCTCTCACATACTTATTAAATATTTGATGTTGGCACTATTGTTTTTCCTTATTTTAATGCCTGTGTCCAAACGGTGGCTGCCCAATGTTCTTATTTTTGCAGTTTATGTTTATGGTTTCTGTTTAGTCTCTGTGGATGCCATTTTAAGCTAACATTCAATTGTTGTTCTTGTGGAAAATAGTCACTGTTTAGTCCATGTTTAAGGTAACTTTTYTCTGTATGGAGTGATAGCTCAGTCTTAACACCAGTTGACTTCTACCTGGAACTGCCAAAATCCATGACAAGTAATGCCAGCTAAGATGATATTTCTGATACAAGACRCTATTTTTGGCAGAGTTGGAGTGCGTCCACTATAATCATTTAATAAAGAAAATGAACAGGTGGTGGGGAGTTTTAGCCATGCCAATTTGTGTTGGTCTTTAACCAAGAAGTTAATTGCCTTTTAATCCATTGCCATTCACTTAAGMTATCCTTTGGGAAAAGATTTTGTTGCTGCCTCAGGAACGAAAAAGTATCAGCTAAGAAGGTGGAAGATATTTTCCCTATGGTGTAGGGAATAAATGTTACCTAGGTATTTTTTAGCAGTAAGAACATCAGCTTTATGAAGTATAATATTTATTATGAAACTATTTTTTCTTTATAATGTTCTAGTATTGACATTTTAGATTTGCTAYTCATTTCATTATACTTTATAGAACTTACATTTCATCATTTTTGGTTTTGCGGTGGATTGTACTGGAAGCATATTATTTTGTWATGAGAACACAAATGTGTTATATATATTTAAATGATGCAGACAGCTGACATTGTTTAAAAGTAGCCATTTCATAATATAAAGCAGGTAAGACATGAAACTTTTTTAAAAAAGATAATAAGAAATAAGGTTACCTTTTTATAACAGCAAAGGATTGKTTTTTTCTTTTAAAATCAACATGTTTGCATTTAATGTGTCTACAATAAAGCCTTCTTTATTTTTTCATGTTTAAATAGAATAAAAAAAACCCCATATTTGTCATTTTTAATAGGAGAAGATGAAATAAATAGAAATAAAAATGATAATTTGTGCAGTATAGCACAAGTTATTGCATCAATAAAATAGCATGTCTTTATATATGGCCATCATTTTACTTTATTAAATCTACACCCATGATCTAAAGCTCTATTGAATAGTTGTGATGGTCATGCATATTTCAGATGTTTGAAAATGAAATTCAACTTCACTATGTCCTAACCAATCATCCCCACTGCTAATATAATTGCAAACTTTATTTACTTGCATGTCACTTATACAGCACTTAAACAAGAAGAGAGGAAAAAAATATAAGAACCAGGTTGAAGACTTCTTAGTTAATCTAATAGGAAGAAAAGATGCATTTATAAGAGCAGAAAATATTCATACATTGCAACAGGACAGGAAATGAATGTTATGATTTATCTTTTTAAAAAATATATCAGTTCCAGACTGAAGATGAGTGAGGGAGWTGTCAAAAAAATAACATATTGTCATTTCAAACATGCACTGCATGTAATACATTAAAAGTTCCTGATGAGCTACRACATTCACAATACACATACACAATACATTTATAGCTGACTCAACATTAAGTTAATTAAGGTAATTTGTTCAGGTCTCTTCCTGCCATCGATGTGAAATCCCATGATTATAAAAAATGATACAAAGCTACCACAATATTAAAGTAAAGCAACTAGTATAGGATATTTTATAAATATTAATAATATCTTCAGTAACATCTGTAGTGGGGCCATATTTGCTAGAAGAGTAATGACAGATTATTACCTGAGTTACAAGATAATGAAAATGATAATGAAAAATTCATTTGTAAATAATCTATTTCCCAATGTAACAATTTATTAAATGCCTGTAGAAATCCCTCTCTTCATTCTTTTTTTTTTTTTTTAAGAGTGGACTGGTTTTTTTTTTGACAAGGTAATGTTATAGCATTGTGCATTATTTCAAAGCAGGAGGAAAATATGTGGGAAGGAAGTGTGTCAGTAGCGAAAGTAGTAGTTATTCCATAACACTCCTTTCACACGTCTTCTTTAGAAAACAATCTCTGTTATCAATTGACTACTTGAAAGCTTAAAAAATCGTGTTAGTAAAATTTGACCTATAAGTATCTATGAAGTATTGAATCTATAATTTACATTTGAAGCATTCATTTTCCTCATCTATTTTTTTTCTGCTTCTGCTATCTCCTCCTTCTCCTTTTCTTTAACAAGAACATAAAAAGCTACAGGAGACTGGTGAAATCAGCCTACTGCTCCAGCCTTTTGTTGTGTGCACACATAATAGGCATTGCAGATTTTGAAAAGCTGATTCAATAGGGATGAGCAGACTTGGCTCCCTCTGCTCTTTGAAATGCCTCCCTGATTTCTGCACAATGGGACATCCTGAAACTGCAGGCATGTTACTATCTGATGTGGTCTCACCACTCACCTGGGATGTTCAGGTAGCTCAGGAAATGGGAGGAGGCAGGCAATCGAATTCCTATCATATGGCATATGCATCACAAGTGACAAGTTTAACATCTATGGATTCYTAATTCTGGCCTTCCCATTTACTTGTTCTACATTTCAGACAATGGTCTGTTGGTGTTAAGGTCTATAACCCTTCTCGATGCCTAAATCAGATCCTTTCCTCGTTTCTTTCTTCAAACTCCTACTTTAGAATGGTTATTCAGGTTTGGTTTTTTTTCCCCCCCATTCTTTTCCTCACTTCTCTCTTGCTGTGGACATGAATATATTGTGCTAAGAAATCTGGGTTTTATAAATAAAAATAACATAAAATTGAGCATAAAATTTAACATAGCTCAAAATTTAACTTTAAATTATGTAAGGACATGGATGCATTCTTACCTATTGCCTTTCAATGTCTCTCTGAACAAAAATATATAATTACTTTTACAAAGGTGAAATTTCCTTTACAGAAACAACAAGAGAGGGCTCCTCACTCTTCATCAGACTATGCAGCCAGACTGTTGAGAAGAGTTGTGTCCCAAGATATCAAAGCGAATTAAATTCCACATCCCACATAAACTCTGCTCTGCTACTGTACAGCTAAGATTAGGCATTTATTATGCTACTACTTTCAGGTTTTTAGCTTTTTTAAATCATTGGAACCTATCTTTTTTTTTTTTTAGCAGAACTCATTTTAGAAAGGAAAAAATATTGCTAAGCACTAAAAGGATGAATTACATGTGCTTCCTGTTGAATATTTACCCAATTTCCAATTTTTTCTGTGCTACATGAAAGACAATTAAAAATTTAGAATTCAGGTAAACATCTTTCCCATCAGTTTTTAGATCTTTTATTAATGTAGACTCATCAAATCTAAAACCCAAATAAATTACCACATCTTTCATAAGTAGGATATTCATACCCTGACAACCAATGTTGAACAGTTTCTGCTACATAAGGAGGTAATTTCAAATAGTTAAATAGCCTCAAATATGTACATAATTCAGTATAATAATTCCTGAACAAAAGAAGGATGAAAAGTCTCATTGAAATTAGTAGGAAAGAGCAGGAAGTTTTGTGCTCGGACCTTGCTCATCATGAGTAAGAAAGGTGAGCAGTGTGGTGACCTTCTAGAATAGCAAAGTTAGCCCTTCTTTAAACTTTTTTTTCACATTTCAGACACATTAAGTCAAATTTTGCCCTCATGCATCACTGAGCTTGGGAGATCACTTTATGCTTCCAGGGTTAAAATTTGTCCTATACTACWTTGGAACTCTTTTTAATATATGATTTCATTTGTATTTGCTTCACTTTCTTTAAAGAAATTTTTGAACGCTCAGCTTTTTCTTTCGTTATGATTCATGGTTTATCTTGGTCCCCTAAATTTATATTYATATCAGTTTTATCAAAAGATCTAMAATTAACAGTTTTTATTTAGCAATGAGTGCAAATAAAAGTGCAATAAAAAACTTCAATGTCTTCTAAATGACTAAGGTTTTTTATGTTTTTTTCTCCTTAGAAGAATATTTTCATATGCAAAACAMAACTTGCTTACAGTTCTTGAATCATCTCTTGCATTGCTATATTTAAAGGACAACTAAATCAAAGTATATAAATATGTCTTTTTGATCATATGAAGCAAGCTRTTCCCAGATGTAAAAGCTCAGAAATTCCTCTCTTTGAACTGAAAGTGACACTCAAAGACATTTTAAAGGAGGAAAGGGTAATAAATATCAAACTTACGTATTTCTAAACAAGCAGTGATATCTATTCTCTCTGGAAYAAATATGTAACAGAATATGCATTTAGAACACAACCAACATTTCTGTGTTTATAYGCTTTGACACATACAATTGATACAGGGGGCTTTACTAAAGCAAATAAAAGTCACTCTCGGCTTCTTATGATACACATAGAGCATACTAATTTGAGAGCATTTTCTGTCTGTAGGTTATGAAGTTTAACATTGAATAATTAATTTTGAGAAAAGCATGCTGAAACATTTACACAAAAAAAAAAAAAAAAAAATTTAAACAAAAAAAAAAAAAAAAAAAAAAAAAAAGTTCTCATTTGCGGCCTTTAACTCCCTTCTGAAAAAGTTATTAAATACAGTGATAACAGATTTTTTTTTTATTCTTTTCAAAGTTTTTGGTGTTCTTTGTTTGTTTTTTTCTTAGCTGGACATCTCATTTTTAATCATGTGAGTAATTATAAATTGTAGTGATTTTGCCCAAAGTGGGAGATACGATTCACAATAAGTATCTCTACTAAAGGTCAAGACTGGCACTAAGGGTCCAGTTCATAACACCAAGATTATTTAGGCAGACTGGATCACTTTATTTGACCTTGAACATTAACTTATCAAAAGCAGTTTAGCTTAAAAATGTCTGTGCCATTCTCCAGCTGTTCCTTAGAATCRCTATGTGAATTTCTTGGTGAGCTCAAGGTCATATGTTCATTACAATAGTGAAATACTGTAAATAAGAAAAGAAAAAATCCTGATTCTATTTTTTAAAATAAAATCTATTTCACTCTTGCAATGAATAGTGGTCTATTATGCTATGTGGAACAGACAGAAGAATTTTGGTAAATAGTAGAAGAAAAAGAAAAACCACTTTTTTTCAATTTATATTATTTTCATAGCCTTCTAGTTAAAAACATAAAAAGGAAATTTCCAGGAATTTCTTTCTTTTCAAATCCCCATGCATTTGCTGATGTTTTGATATAAAGACTACTCATGAATACAATAGAACTGTCTCTCAGGAAGATCATTACATCTCTGCTTGGCCAAAGGTAGGATACTGAGAATATTCATCCCTTCCAAAAAATGAGGTAGGCAGTGAGAAGTCTTTTACCAGCTCATTAAACATTTTACAAGCATCAAATAGTACAATTTTCACTCCCCAGCATAAGGCAAAAAATAGATTTGTCCAAAAGATTGCCTGTATATAAAAATATTTTTACTGGAAAGCTGCTGGTGCCAATAGAAAAAACTATGACTTTCATTTTCATATACATAGTAGTTGTGGACATTCACAGTTAGCTTTAAGATATCACTGGCAAGACTGAATTAGAGTGTTTGGGTTAGAAAACAAAACTGTGTTTGGCTACAGGAACAGTTTTTTGAATATTTTACCAAGTATTTCACAGAGACCAGAAGAGATAGGTAAATGCATTCAGCTGCAGGAGAAACCTTGATGTTATTTATTTGAATAGAAAAGAAGTGATATGTTCTGGAGAAATAGCACACAAACTGGCATATGGCAGGGGTGGTTTGAAGAACAACTTTACTAATACTGAAGTTGTGCTCAGATCCGGGAATAGCAGAGATCATGACATTCATGAGAATGGTTTTTTTTGGTATTATAGACAATAAACTTTGAGTTTGCCACAAACATGCAAGATGAGAGTTTGGCACTTAGTTTCAGAGTTGGATATTGGCAGAAGGCAAACTAAGGAACTCAGTTATCCCAGCCCACATTCAGGATTCCTCAGGAGTTAGTTCTCCTGTACTATGTGACCATGATTTGTTTCTAGAAGCTGCAATCTTTGCAGGGAAGAAAAATCCACAATGCACAATGCTTTTAATGAGGGTAGGAAATATTAAGATAAGACATTTATTGTTTGGTAATAAAAAAAAATAGAATATTTCTGCTTGGTAATAGAAAAATAGTGAATTCCCAAGTGGTTATGCAGCCGTTGAGAAGTAGCATATATTTAAATTCTTTTGATTGTGGGAGTCTTTATCCTGCAAATATTATCAAATACTCTATTAGAAGTAATGCAAATAATGTATCAGACACGTACAGTAACACTGCATTATGAGCACTTAATCTTTGTAAATTAGCAATATGTTTACACAGGAGCTCATTGTTGACTTGGTCCTGATCCCATGGAAGTCGGTATAAATCTCCCCATTGTTAAACCAATATAACCAATCTGAAAGCTTATCCTT
>NW_026623749.1:210646-211845 GCF_030028575.1 Malurus melanocephalus | reverse complement strand
AGGCAAGTAGTGAAACATAATTTTTAAGATTATATTTTCCCAGAAACATCACAYTGCACAGCAAGTATTAATGATAAATGATCACTTACTGATTACATTCATAATAATGTTTTATTGGAAGCTACTCATGTAAATTGTGGGACTGACACTGTCATTTTTAAATGCAACCTTTTTATGTTTTATAAAAGTATAGATCATTTAATTGTTCTTCTGATCAAAGAAAACATGAGCAGCCTGTGAGGCAAGAAGAAATGAATCCTGCATTGCCTCATTCAGGAGGCATCAAATATTTTACCTTTGTAGACAGAGCAGAATGAAAACTAACAGCAAATTCAGAGGATGATGGGCACATAGCTATTAGATACTAAGCCAGGCAACTGCAACTGAGWGTCAAACAAATTAATTTTTGCATTACAATAGAAATGGATTACATTTGTATGAAAATCCCATTTGTATAACTATGAAGTAGAGCCAGTGAAGAATCAAAATAACTGGGTCAGAACAACAGAACTATTTGAGGATAACAGTTTTTTCATATGAATTMTTTGYCCAAGGGCAAGATGTGACCATTATRTTAGTGRGCATATATTAAACCAATAAAGTATTATTAGAAATTAATTATTGATGACTAAGGTGCCGTACAAKAAACTCTTCTCAGGAGAAGTTTGAAGTGGAAGGCGACTGGCATTTTGATAGCATTAATTGTGTGCCTCCTATGAGTTGAGATTTACAACCCCTCTTTGTTCAGCAGATGTTTTAATTACAGCTSGGGGCTCTCTGATGCTTTTGTGCAGTCAGGGAGAAAAATCCTCCATGATGTCACAGAATCATAGGAGTAAGGCTGGAACTGATCTGAAGACTGACAGTCGATTGGCCACTGAAGCACGGTTAGAGAGGCTCAGACTACCTCTGACAGATGTTCGACAGATGTTTGTTTCAGAAAGACTTTATTTAAGACAAGACTTCATAACTTCCCAAGGGAAGCTATTTCCTCCTGCTTAATTACCCCTTTTTGCAAAAGAAGGTTTTCCTTGACATGTAATGTAAATCATCTTCCTACAAATCAAACCTATTTTGTCGTCCTTAAGTCTCTTGGAGCCAGAAGTAAACATTTGAGTATGAGATACTTGTCTTCCCCTTCTTTCTCTTTAAAAGTATTCTAAATTCCCCAAACAGCTCAAACTTTTGGAGCCTGAAGA
>NW_026623749.1:192230-210313 GCF_030028575.1 Malurus melanocephalus | reverse complement strand
AAAGATGGAAAAGATTGCAGTAGTACTATCAACTTATTAACTTATCACTCTGCTAAATATAACTGAGTTATGCATCTCATAATAAAATCTTAGCTTGCTTCGTTAAATACTCTATGCTGAAGTAAGGAACCAACCTTACCTTACAATTTTAATTCAGTCAATCTAATTTTCAGTACACCAGCTCGCCTTCTATTTATTTTGTTACCTATATTGGTTCATATTAAGCAGTAAAACTGTGTCTCTTTTGCCTTCCTTTTATTTCTCATCTATCTCCTGGTTGTTTTTAAGTTATTTGCTCCTTTTCCTTTGTATTGTTTCCTAGATGTCTGGTTATCCTCAAGTAGTTATTACAGCCTTAATTTTTGTACTCAGACATATTTCATTTGTGTCTACTTTTTGCATGACTCCTTGGGTTTCCTTTTCAGTTTCTAAACGAGACCTTAGTTCTTCTCTTGCTCCGTTCATGTCAAACAAAAAAAACGTAAATAACAGTAAATATCAAAACAATTAAAAGGCATCCTTGTGGCATTCTGAGTTTGACTGCATGTCAAGTGCCCACCAAAGCTGCTCTGTCATTTTCCTCCTCAAATGAACAGGGGAGGTAAAATACAACAAAAGGGCTGAAATTAGGGCAGGGAGAGATGACTCACGTGACTGTCAAGAGCAAAATACACTCAACTTGGGGAAATTCAATTAATTTATTACCAATCAAATCCCAGAAAAAAAAAAAAAAAAAAAAAAAAAAAAAAAAAAAAAAAAAAAGACAAAACAAAACAAAATAAAACAAAACATCTTTCTCCTCACTTCTCTCTTCTTTCAGGATTTAACTTCATTCTCCATTTTCTCCTTTCTCCCCAGTGGCACAGTGGGCTCCAGTCAGTTCATCCCAGGTTATTCCTGCTGCTCCTTCCTCTTTTAAAGGAGGACTCCTCACACCATTCCCCTACTCCAGTTTGGGAGACAATCTTCCATGGGACACAGTCTTCCATGAACTTCCCCAGTGTGAGCCTTTCCCATAGGCTGCAGTTCTTCATGCACTGCTCCAGTGTGAGACCCCTGTGGGGACACAAATCCTGAGAGCAAATCTGCTCCAGCATGGACTCCTCTCTCCATGGGACTGCAGGATCCTATTTCCATGTGGAATTCCTGCAGGGTCACAACCTCATTTAGGCATCCACACATTCCAGTGTGGGGTTTCTGCACGGGCTGCAGGTGGATCTCTTGGGCTGCAGGGACACAGCTGCACCACCATGGGATGCAGGGGAAACTCAGCTCAAACTCCCAGACCACCTCCTGCCCCTCTTTCTTCACTGACCTTGGTGTCTACACAGCTGTTCCTCACACATATTTTCATTCTTCTCAGGCTGCAATTTTCTCTCATGCAGTAGCTTTTCCCCCTTTGAAAATCTGTTAGCTCAGAGGTGCCACCACCTGAGTTAGGCTCAGCCTTTTCCAGTAGCAGGTCCATCCTGGAGCTGGCTGGCACTGATTTCATCACACGTAGGAGAAGCTTCTGGCAGCTTCTCACAGCAGCCACCTCTTGTAACCCCACTGCTGCCAAAACCTGGCCACAAGAAACCAACACAGTCTCATTTGTTGGAACAGGATACGCTCTTGGAATGCTGGCCACAATTTCTTCAAACCCCTGTTCAACACTAATTCCATGATCTGTAGTCAGTGCAGGATCCCTGGCATTTTTCTTCTGTTGTCTTAACCCTGACTCTATTCTTCCTCAAGTAAGCAAACTGTTTCACCTCTCTCAGAATTTGCTTTAGTATTCTGGCTAGCATTAAAGGATTGGCTTCCTGACTCTTACACAGTATATTTGTGGAGATTACAACTCAGGAGAGTGTTTCAAACCCGTTCCCCCATCACCCCTGCTAAGTGACCTGCTGAAAAAGGATTAAGCTGTTTCAGCCTACAAAAAGCTTATTGTTATGATCACGTTAGCATCAATAAAACACCAAGCAGCCTGCAAGGCCTASGAATGGGCAGGGCCGAGTATCAGGGAACCCTGAACCAAAAAGCTGCAAATTTCTYCAAATGTCCCCAACRGAATCCATTTTGCAATAATTGAAGYGTTCAGCTTTCCCCTTAGTTTAGTTTAGTCTCCTTTAGTCGAGTCCCCTTAGCTTATGCCCGAGAATACTTCACTATCCCATTGGAATATTCCATTTTCCAAAACAAAATAATTTCTSTATATGAGCTGACAACCTTATTCACTGTTGTTCCCTCCCCTACTGCTTATAACTCCCTCTCCTTAACCTTCGATTCTTCCACATAGTGATCTCTCTAAATAGGTCACAAAGTGAATTAATTTTCATTTGTTGTACAAAAAGTGTCATCTATTCAGATCTTATCTACCAACTGTATCTCCACATTTCACTGCAGATGTCATTAAACAGGGACCACCAGAAGCAATTTATTCTTTTCAGATTGAGTACAGAATCTTGATTATTGCTTAGAAAGAAGTAAAAAGAAGTATTTATCACTTTATTATTAGTAGTACTRCATTTATCTGGAAGACAGATTTAATCCTATGAAGTGTTAAGAGTCTCAATAAAGGATCTGTCAAGTATTTTCACATGCTTTGATAAATGCCATTATGTGCATGCCAAATGAAGACTATTAATATGGATGATTAAAAAAATTAAGAACTTATTTGTTCATCCTTCATCATCAAGAAATGAATTTACATTTTGTCTTTTTGCATTTTGGAAAGAAGTTTTTGTTGAGCTAAAAAATCTCTAAACCAAAATGAAATTAAACAGAACAACAACTCTGACCTTCAGATAGAGAAACASTTGAGAGCCTTTTGATTCTTTCTGGATTTCCAACGTACCATTTGACTACTGAAATTTCAATGATTATAATCTACAAAGAGAAATGGGACTGACTCCTATGAAAATCAATGCGACAGTAGCATCTAGGTCCCCCTTTATTTTTATCAGAACATGAGCAATCTTGATTCTAGCTTCTTTTGACTGAATAAATGCCCACCCTTGAAAGATGGAACCAACTGAATCTGTAGTACAGAGAAGGCAGATAATTTCAGCAGGAAATCTTAGTCACAAGTAGCAAATTTCTTAATGTTAGATGTTAAAGTATTAATTAAAGAGTTGTAGACTTCRATGGTAGTTTGCATAACTAGCCACTTTATGGCWCAATCCATACTTTTYCAACTARTTGMAATTTCATCTTGTGTTTTTAATCARCMATRAACMRAGAACTTATTAAAATGTTGATATTCAATGTTTTTAAACAACTCCACAGAATCACCACTTCTTCCCACGATTTCACATTAACGTGAGGCTAAAGTTACTTATCTAAAGTTGTGTTCAACAACATTCTAAGCCTTTGTGGTGGGGCCGTTTTTCTCTCCCTATGTCCTCACATTCCCCCTTCATCTTCAGGGAACCAGCATTGCTCCTCAAAGGTAAAGCAAAAAATATCATCTCAAGTCTACCTCTACTAAAGTTTCTTGCATATTCTTAAAATATTCCTGATTAATCCTCAGCTGGAATCATAGTCTACATTCTCAAAAAAAATCCATTAAAAGACTATTACCCAGAGAGACGAAATAAAGCTGATATTAATTCYTGTTCAATTCAGAAAGAATTACTTTGTTATTCCATTTAATATATTTTTGGAGGGCTGGTTATTCCAAGGAGTTGGCATTTTTCCACTGCCTTTGTCATCATGAAGTTATATAAAGATTATTTTTGTAGAAATTAACCGACATCAAAATAAAATTCCTTTTRTTGAGAGGATGATGGATCTTTCTGGATATGCTATGTTTATGCTGCATCTTTGTATTAGCACTAGTTTGTATCACAGTATTTCTTTATTCTAAATTCCAATCCTAAGTAGTTTTCTTTGTCATAATTTTGGAGCATAATTATCACAATACATTTTTTAAAAATAAATGCAAATTAAATTTTAGCATGGAAAATTAACTCCACATAAAATGAGAATTCAATTTTGAATGCAGCAATATTTCAAAGGAAATTTTTGAAAAGAAAATATGACACGTTGGATTGCAAATCTCCTTGGTTATGCAGCTGTGTTTAAAACAACCAATAGTTTCCTGGTTTCATACTTTCTGTCTGATAAGGTTACATAGCTATGCAGTATAAAATTCTAATGTCACCTTTATCCTGAGAGCTTGTGCAGGTTGCCACAAGTGAGTTCCTTATTTTCAGAAGTATTGTCAAATTGCTCAACCAAATACTGTGTGTTGAATCCATCATCTTCACCAATGGTGAGAAAGAGAAGCCAACAGAAAATATTTTGCT
The DNA here is from genome assembly GCF_030028575.1 of Malurus melanocephalus. Classification (NCBI taxonomy): domain Eukaryota; kingdom Metazoa; phylum Chordata; class Aves; order Passeriformes; family Maluridae; genus Malurus; species Malurus melanocephalus. The sequence continues at coordinate 206,018 of NW_026623749.1, read as the reverse complement.
GACTAATGCATCAATTTCCTTCCTATTTGTCAAGCACATGAACAATATGCTAATTTCTTCTACTTCTGACTTGTAATCTAAAGGCTGGACACCTTTCTAGAATTTGGTCATCTTTTGTCAAATTTTTCTTTCCTGAGGTATCTTCTTGAATGTTATCTTTGTATCTTGGATAAGATGCACTTTAAAGACTTTTTGATAGCAGTTAAATAATCCCTTGTTTTTAATGGGGATTGTTCTTTGAATAATTAAAAATTACCAAAAATAATTATTTCACTTCCTTTCCTCATTAAAATATTCTTTGAGACTTACATTTTTATATTATTTTTACCGATTCATGGAGCAGTGCATCATGGCAGGAGATTCTTCCTAGGAAGGGCAAATCAATTATGATAAGCTACTAAGAAAGGGAATCAAAAAGTTTTGAGTCTTGAAAAAAGACTTTTTCTTAATTCAAAAAGAAATGGAAAATCATAGCTTGTTACAAAAGGAAAAAAGAAAACAAAAAAAGTCATTCAAGAAAATGGGGGCGGGGAGGGAAGGAGCTGGTGTCCCTTTTTTTTTGCTGTTTCTTATCACTGGTTTAGGGTGCGACTTTATATTTTTTGTCTAAGTTGTCCAAAYAAAAGGTGAGCACAAGGCTAAGAACAGTGTAGTAGCACAATTAACCTTCCCTTCTGCCTCCCTATATCACCCACCAAACTCAGCAGYTCACCCCTGAAAAAAGAGCATGGTGCTAAAAGTGGGCATTCAGGCTCATGAGGTTAATTTACTTTCTTTTCTGGATTGCTCTGTTAACACAGTAGATCTTGCTGCCTTCTCTGCCTGTAAACCATAACCTGACTCTAACTAATGTATGATGTTCTCATAAAGAATTCCATAATCTTTCAGCAAGAGATATAATCAGGCTTCTCTTTCTTAAAACTGGATTTTTTTCTTACTCACTTTGCACTGCTGGTATATAAAACATATTTGACATAATTATTCCTYTTAATTATTATATTTAATTGGCCCACTTATTCATCAGATAGAAGAAAAAACTTTTTTTATGGTATTGTTTCACATCCCTGCTCTCTATGCATGTAATGTAAATCTTTCTCATTTAATCTCTTTGAAGCAAGCCCTGAAGTATTGTATTTTAATGCTATTCCTCACTAACAGTTATTTTATAAAGTGATGCTTCATTCTAGAAGAATTAGTTGAATTTTTTTGTAAATGACAGTGATGCAAGCAATAAGATCTCCCTTTCAGCAAAATCAAATGTATCTCTCAGGAACATATTCTGTAAGTGTCTACCATGATTAATGTGTTACTGTTTAATCTAGGGTTTTGTTTTTTTGTTTTTTTTTTTTCCTTTAAACAACCCATCGTCCTCCCTATCTTCAAACACACCAGTCCCTTTGAATGTCAAGTTCCTCAGAATATTGGGTTAATCATAATTCTATTGAATTATTAGTGGGGGGAATGTACTTCTTCTGAACAATAAATATCTACTTTTTTCTTTTCCACCTCTCATAAACATTAAATAAGGAATTAAACAAGGATGAACGCACAATCAGCCTGATGAAGATATAATTTTTCTCAAATTAAATCATACTCCTTTTGTATGAGTGAAGGCTGATTTGAGATGGATGAAGTGCACCAGCAAGAGCTCAACAAGGGAGCAAGGAAATTACTCCACTTTAATTTGACCAATGAAAGTGGGAGTAAAAACCTGTTATTTATTGCCCATTTTTCAACCTTGTTAAATGATATACCTGTCACTATCTTTCTATCCTTCCATCAAAACTCAATAAAGGTCTTCTAGACTCAGATCTATAGAACGGATGCCAGAGATACCCTTATAACACAGGGGCAAGAATGTGTTTTACAAAGATCTTCACATAAACACTCTCTCTTTCCTTACTTTAGTGTAAAAATAACATATTACAGACAWCCTTTACATCCCCCTCATCAGAGTTATTTTTAATCTTGAAAGCACAGACCTTAATTTAAAAAGAAGCACGAGTTACTCTACTAAATCTACACTTGGTGTTCATATTTGTAATTTTATAGATGTTATATGCATATAAGTTTGCATGCCTGTATGCGTATATATGAATTTTATGCATTTAAAATTATACATATATATGTATGTATATATATATATAATTGAAATTAGGTAAGTTTCTCTATGGATAATGCATGCATAGAAATGCTTAATTACACTCCAGCGGAATACAAAGCAGCACTCACTCAAATTAATTCTCCTCCTTTCGAAATCAATGTAAATCAGTTCTTGAACATCTGTCTTGAATATCAAGTCACTCAAAGATATTAAGATCTGAACCTAAGAAACTAATCATAAAATCTACACTTTTTAAAGCCAKTCCAGCACACTGTGAACTTACATCTCATTTTAAACCATTGAATTAGCTAATGTGAGGTACTCTGACRTAGTTCTTTAAGTAGTTTCACACCCCTTCCATTCTAATTTTATTGTCTAAGGCACCTATGAAGATTATACCTAAGACAAAATAAAAATTAACTAATTCTTTCTGTTGTAATGYATGACTCAGTTATGGGACAGAAAGACTTCCTTATTTCTTTAAATGAGGTAACCTGTTTGGGGTTTTTTAAAATGTTTTTTAGATTTCTCCTTCTATGGGAGAAATACATAGCCAAAGAAAGAGGATAGAATCAGATAAGACATTTGTGACCACTAAATAGTATCATGTTAATTTTTAAGCAGTGTTCAAGCTCAGCTTTTTCTTTCTTTCCTTGCATCATTGAAGTATTACGTGTATAATCTGGACAGTAAATTTCTCTAAACAGCAATGGGATCTTCATTACATTTATACATAGACATGAGGTAGAATTTCTGCCTAAATATCAAGCATACTGTGTGCATTAATTTCAGGATTGTCAATCTACTGTAATTAATTGCTGTCTTGACAGCAGCAATGAAACTCTCACTCAGGACTGATTCCAGTGGTATCAGACACCCCAGCACACTRTGTAGTTAAAAGATGATAAATATTTCTCCTCCTATGACCATATATGTAKGGCTGTTTCTACTCCTTCTATGTCCACAGAATCATGATGTTGGATCTATAAAAGACTTCAAAAAATTACCAGCCAAATTTTTTATAATCTGTAAGGTCAAAGTTTTGGTATTTCAACACTGAATTGATTGARATACCTTCTGGGAAGAAGTTTCCAAAGGGTAAGTGATAGACAAAAGCTGTGAACATAAGTTTGTCTCAAAAGTTTTCTGTTCTATGAGTCTTTATTTCTCCATCTTCCGATTSCTCAAACCTTGTTTTACCTTGGTTACAGAAAATAAGAGAACTTAAAAGTTCCTAACTCTTTTCTACTTGACCAGTTCACCAGGCATTTTACCAAGGTGCTTAAAACAACGTATTTAAACCTCCTTTTGTTACAAGATCTGCATAAGRTAACTTTGAGAATAGAGAGGGTCATAATATTTTTAACAAAAGTGGACCCTGGAAAGTTTAAGAACAGACCAAGAAAATTTCAGAGACTGCCCTGTGCTACATTCCAGCCAGACATTTGAGCTGGTTTTAAGCAGTAAATGACCCCCAGTGTTACACAGACTGGCACAGGGCAACTTCAAGGGCTAAAAATGGATGTCAATCACAGCCACTGGACAAGACCAGAGCCTTTCTGTGTGAGTGACTGGGATTTAGCAGTGTGGAATGAAATCTGAGACTCACAGAGGCACAGTGTGGAGGGGAAATTCACAGCATCATGTTGGAATGGAGAGGGAGAGCAGAGCCATCTCCGAGGATGCAGAGAGGAAGGAAAGAGGCATCAGTGCTGTTCTGCAGGTCTGTGTGGAGACTAAAGAACATGGAGCCACTGCAGTTGGAAAAAAAAAAAAAACAAAAAACCAAAAATACTTAATCCACACTGAACACTGAAAGATTGGATTTCTTTTTTTTCTCGACAAGAACATTGAAAACTGCGATGAAACAGATTTGTTTTCTGAGCACCTCTGTTTCAGAAAGTGTTTTTCAGCAATAACATAATTACATTCTCATCACATGAACACCTTACCCAGATTGGATCTTGTAGAAGACAACTGAATTTCTTGCCTTAGCAGAAATAAATGACAGGAGTTCTGATATTGTTACATCCTCTATACTAAGTTTGTTTAGTTTTTTCTTTTAATTTTGTTTTAATATTGTGTCTTTTAAGAAACAGTTTGTTGTGGTTTTAGCCCAGATAGAAATTAAGCTCCATGCAGCCAATACTCTATCTTCATTTCATTCGCAGATTTTGGGCCTTATGGTACTTAGATTTTTAAATCCTAAAAAAAAAGCAACTTAATTTCTTGGGTTGGCTTTTTGTTTGTTTTGTTTGGTTTTTTTTTGTTGTTGTTTTTTTTGTTTTGTTTTTTTGTTTTTTTGGTTTTTGTTTTTTTTTTTTGGTGGGACCTATGACTGCAGAAGAGCTTCTGCAGTAATCATTTACTGAATTTTAAGTTTTCAAGTTTCTATGTACTCAATAACCAAAATTGGTATTAAATCACTGGTGAATTTAATAGAAATATAATTTTGTAAGTAATTGCTTAGCTTGCTCCTTTTGTTTTCCCATATGAAAATTCAGGGATCAGCATTTTTTTGCTCCCCTTTCTTCCAATGAAAGCTGTGTTTTCAAAACATTTCAAAACATGTTCTAGCTGTGTTTTCAAAAGTATCTAAAGTGTCTGTTCTTTGGAAAAAAAACAATGAATCCAGGAAAAAAAGCAGTGAGGTACTTCTTTACTTTACACCTATACCCTTGTCAACAAAGCAATACTTTTAAGAGGTACCTGTGGCACAATATTATATTATAGGAATATGCTTGTGCTCAACCAATTTTATCAATGTTTTTAAGAAAAAAACTTTAAGAAAAATAGTGTTTTAAAGAATATATTAGGTGAAGGATGAAAAAGATGATACAGAGATCCTTGGYCGTGGGAGACGATTCAAAGGAAAATTGCCTATCTGGTTTCTGATAGATAGATCTGATATATGCAGTCTAAATCACTTCTTAACTAAAATCACAGTGACTAAAACTTTGGGTTATTGAAAAACTAATTTATGAACTTYTTTTAGAAAAATATTCACAAGACTAGAAGAAATGTTTCAGTAGATGACAGGTAACACAGCATCTTCCTTAAGGRTTGCACTATGAGTGTTTCCAGATTGGTATAAACATATTAAAACCTCCTATGTCAGTCCAAAAATACTTTCCCATCCTCCAATTACCTACAAGATTATATTCTGATAGAATGATCTCTGACTTTTTAGTGAGGCACCTACAATACATTAGTGTACCTTTAGTTTTGGGTGCCACAATATAAAAAAGAAATTAAACCATTAGAGTGTCCAAAGGAGGGCCACAAGGATGGAGAAGGACTCACCTTTTTAACAATGTTTTAAACAGAGTTTTAAGTAAATGTAAAACAACCAGTAGAAGAGGTAGAAACAGTGCACATTTAGAAATTTAGTATCAAGTTTGAGTTCATCTAATCAAAAAATATGCAGTACCTTTGATTAGTTAACTTGTCTTGATTGACTCAGATGTAATGGCCAAGGAACCAATTTCCATACTGTGCTGAGAAAAGACATCCCTCCTCYTTCTCCCTTTTATTAGCCATGGACATAACTAACCCAGATACCTTAAAATTAAAAAGAGCTGCAATTTAATTTGCATTGATTGGCATTTCTTATTTAGTAAGCCCAGAGAGGCTGTTTTTTTGTTGCTTGAGCTGTTTACTTGGAAAAATCCCACAATTTTTATAACACACAGTACCATGAACAGTAGAAGTTTAATAATACTTTTGCTTTCCTTCGGATTCCTCTTTGCAGTTCAGTCATTTCATTCCCTTTTAATTTCACAGAGAAGATTCTAAGAATGTGTTAGACCAGCCTGGGATTTTTTCAGGTTGCTTTTATTTTTTTAATATATATATAAATCTCCTCATTCTATGGTACACATTTTCAGTTTCTGGTACTTCTGGCTGTTCAGAGATGATGTAAATTCTCATTGTTTTTGTGAAATAAAATTTTAAAACTACATTGCTACCTTTATACCTTGACAACCACCAATACCTAGGCTCCATTAAGCATTGGATTCTATTATACTAACTAYACTACAAACATATAATCTCTGCCATAAACAAATATCTAACAAAAATTTGTCAGAGAAAAGCTGCAGGGCTAGGAGGAGTTTAGGAAYGTGAGCAAAAAGATTACAAAAAGCTTACCTTACATGACTTTTCAGACAAACTCTGCTTCAAAGAACAGAAGTTTGATATTCAAACTGCTCTTTTTCACCAAGTAAATGGTAATCCTTTGTGATTTAATTTGTGCAGTAAGACAGTAGAGACTATGTTTTGTTTGCATTTGTGCAATAACTGGCTAATCAGATGTTTCTTGTCAGAGATCTCTCAAGCTGCAAGACAAAATTAAATTCCAACTGTACAGAGTGAATAAAATTACTCACTAAGGGACCCAGGCCTTCTCTCCTTTGACAATCCTAGAAAAAAATGCTCTAGTAAAAATCTATTTGATAATAGCATAATAGAAGTAAAATTCCTAASAATTACATAGTTGGATTTTTTTCACATTTTCTCAGTAATTGCTTTGTTTTCAATTCATGATGGTGTGAAAAAAGCCCAAACAGTTAAGTGTCCTTTGAAATAGAGAACATAATTCTTACCTTCTCTTTTAACAATAATTAAACCCCCTTATMATTTCATTCGATAGTAGACTAGACACAGTGATAATGTAGATTTCAAAAGGGTAACTGAGGAAAAAAACATTTTCTTAAAGTCTGAAATTCAGAGACCTCTGGGTCTTATTCTCACTGAGTTGTCCATGTGAACTTTCACTATATGCTTTCAGAAACCTCACAACCCTTAGTTTGTTCAGACAATGAATCTCTTGTAAGARGTTTAAATCCCTATCTCCAGTAACTCCTTATTTTCCACTGAAAATGTAAGTTGTATAATGTAGGATTTAGTTCAAAAGTCAGAGAACTTTTCAAACACAAATTGTGCAGCATATATACTTTTCTTTTTGTTTGTTTTTTTTTTTTCTTTTCAGAATCTCTGTTGCACTACCCCATTATTATTCTCCATAAAGGTATGACCACTTTTCAAGGTGCTTTCAAATGCAACAAATTTTGCAATTTTATTTTCTTTTTCATTCCTTCTTCTCCTCCTACCAYCTTTGACTCCCATGCTACCAGAGGGTTCAACATTAGACTCTGGCCCTCCCCTCTCCAAATTTCATCAGCCACTAAAAGCAACATTTGGTCATGAAGGTGCCCACCAGGGATTTATAGGTGGCTTTTAGACCAAGTGCTATGTTTAAGGAGTCTGTGGTAGGATAATCAAATTTATTGTAAATTGTATTATTATATACAATTTAAATTACATTATTTAATGCCAACCACATCTTAAATACATAAATAGATAATGTGGTTGTTTCATTTTTTTTTAAATACAATATATAAATTGGTTTCATCACAAAAAAAAAAAAATATTTCTCAAAAATCAAGCTTTATAAATACTCAGGTGTGCTCTAAATGCTGCATGTCCTCAGAAGACACAAATTTGCAGGTATTTCTCTTTTCCTAGAACTGCTGCTTCTCATTGTAAGTTARGCATTCAAATGGTGTGCTGGATGTTTGCCACAGATTAATTTCTGCCAAACTTTCCAGGTAACAATGCCTCTGAAGAGACCACAGCTCTGAGGAATCATGTATGACAACAGCAATGTGAGTAATGTGGAACCTATCGGATAATCACACTACAGTTTGAAATTCTCCAAGTGCCAGCTGTGGAAAAGCAATTATTTCACCAGTTTTCACAGTTTTATTCACTTGTCATTGGAATCCAGCAGGACCACAGAACACAGATGGAGAAACAATAAGAAMCCAACAAAAACATAAATATGAAATTTCACACAATTTAAAATGTTTGGCAGATTTACCAAAGGAATGTTTTCTTGTTTTTTTTTCATCTATTAGAAGAACATCTAATTTAGGATTGCAAAGTAAACCCCTTATTTGCATAGTGTGGTTTCTATGACTGCTGTTAATTCTTTAAACAGGYTTGGAAAGCCAAATCACAGAACTTGATTTAGAATCACAGGAAATTATCTATTTACAGGGCTTTCCTTGAAATTCATYTTTCAAGAAAACCATTATTTTTGTTCCACTTCATTAGACAAAAGTTTCCAAAAGGGGTGGAGATACTCTGTGAATCCAAGTAAAGGAATATTGATATTCCTATTCTCATCAGCATTTTTCTTATTCAGTAATAGCACAGGGAGAGGGAAAAAAAACCACACCATAAAATGCAAGCATTAATGAGGTTTAACCTGAATGTTTTCCAGTCCCCTTAATCAACAGCATTCAGACACTCATTTCCACTGGAAGTGCAAGTTCCATGGAGAACGGGAATATGACAGCTTCAGTGAGACAACAACAGCCTCAAAAATACCAATAGCAATTGAAAGCCATTGTGAGAACGTCATGTTGCAGAAGTGAGATTGTAGAAACACACAAAGCTTACTCCCTCCCTGCTATTTTGTACTAAGCAGATAATAACTTCCTTTTGTAAGAATGAGTTTTCAAATAAAAGTTGTTTTGCCCAGGAAAAAAATAATTACTTCTCRGGTTTCTAAATTCTTTTTCTCATTTTCCAACATCCCCTTTCTAAGAATAGTGTATTTCAGAGGACATTTTATTGTTTTCTTTYGTTCACGTGACAGACACTTCTCATCTATCACATACTCTTTTTATGAACCACATAAATGATTTTATGATATTTTAAGTCTTATTGATTTTAAAWCACAGAGTCTTCTGATTGCCAAGCTCGGGTTTTGGAAGACATGCAGGTCAGATATGAGTTTATATGCTTCACAGCTGGGGGATTGGGTGAGGTTGTGGTGTATTTATTTATGTTCATCTTTAGAAATGCTGTTCTTTTTACTTGGAGTGTAAGAAAAGCATTTATGTTATTTTCTTCAGCCTCATTTARATGCAGAAGTTATACCACATTGCTTTCTTCATTTAATGCATTTGAGATATCCTTAGGATATGAGCCCACATGACTTACATTTTTGGCAGTGATATGCAAAGAAACAATGCTTATTTCTTGATAATATATGCCATCACTACAGACAGCTTTCCTCATCTTTCTTTCTAATTTCTTTCTTTTTTTCTTTTTCTTTTCTTTTTTYTTTTTAAATTTGATTAACTTTTTTTTTACAACTTTGCCTATGGGTTTGGACACATCAGTTGCTTTCTTGCAATTGTATTCTTATGTCTGTCATTCTTCTTGATCTAATTTAATCAGTAAGACATTGCATTTAAGCAGTTAAGMATTCTCTGTTTGATATTCCGACCTATTATAAGCATAAGATAAAAGGTCACATAATAAATTTCTCTATGATTTCAACACCATTTGTGTGCGTGCGTGTGTTTGTGCGAATGTGTATGTTAAAAAATTTCCGGTCTCTGCTCTTAAGTCTCTTATTGATTTTTGGACAAAATTTTCAGTATCCTTTTAGTCCATTAAGAACCCTCTTGAATACAGCACTAAATTGCATTTCATCTTCTCCTTCTTTCTTGTCCTATTCAATGATGTGTTGTGTATTGGCATAGTAATAGTTATAGTAATTAATAGCAATAATAATAGTAATAGTAATAGTAATACTTCTTAAAAGGTAATCTAGAACCAGACAATTATTTCATTCAAATTCTGAGAAAAAAAATATAAATGAATTTTGATGTGAATGGCCCTTTTTTCCCACAGACTTTTAAAAAATTCTGAATACTGAACACCCTAAAAATTTTCTTGCTTGCTCTCCTATTRCATGCTAAATGCATATGATTTCCACATATTATACATATTACATATACAATATTGAAATGACTGTGAAGATTTCATATTAGAGAGCAAYTTTCCTGAAATCAGGACTTTCTTAGTGATAAAGACGAAGCAGAGACATTAGTTTGTTGATTTTTTGGTTTTGTTTTAAATTAGGAATTCAGGAGTCCTGGGGGTATCAGCAGCAACTTGTTGTCAATTACGAAAAGTATGATTCAATGATTTTAAAACTTAACATATTCTGTTCCATGATTTTAATGTCAATTTGATAGTCGTTGTACTGCTWACATTGTACATATGTACATCCACTGTACATTGGATCCACATAGGATCCAAATTTCACTATAGCCTTCTAACACAACATTAACATTATAACTTCTACTAYAGTCTTGTCAACTCAAGAAAAGTCGATAACAAAAAAATACCAAACACTGCTAGAAATATTTTGAGTGCCAGATTTCTACTGAGTATAAATGCGTATCAATCTAATCTCCTTCCTTCAGAGTGCCAGTTTCAATTCTGTAGTTTTTCAGTCATGATTATTCAGTGTTTGATATACATTTTGATGCTGTGAAGTCTTGTCCACATGCTTGAAGTTTTCAGAGCATGWGCTGCTGAGCCAATGGCCGAGTTCATAAATGACAGAAAGAATGATTCACCACACATATTGAATCTTTTTTCCTGGGTTGCTTTAAGAAGCTTTTCAGTTGTCAGTTTTCAGGTGCTGTGCAGCAAACCCAATCCAACTCTGCAGCAGAGAGAGGGGCAGGAGCCATCACTTATCTTGCTGCAGCTTTTTTTCATTGTGTTTTTCCCCCAGCAATTCAGACAGATTTTAGTCTATCCAGTTGATGCAGGACCCTCAGCGATGCACAGCCATCATCACCTTTTTGTCACCACAAATGTGCCACTGTGACTTCATAGGATGACAGCTCAGGGAGTTATTTCTGGATGTAAACTGTCATCTTCCCCCACCAACACAGACACTTCACCATTCCACCCCCAGCCTCCCCATGTCTGCAGCTGAATCACTTTCCTGAGCAGACTCACAGTGCAGTCACACAAACAKTGGTGCTAAGACATTCTGCAGGGTGGAGATGGTCAGGGCCACGAGAAGTCCCTTAGAAGCTCTTAGATAAAGGGTATTTAGTTCTGGAGGACTTTATTGTCAAACACGCTTTTGCTGCATCCACAAGGAACTGATCCTGGCAGTTCACCTTTGGGAATTTCATTGCTTATGTCTACCAGCTCCCTTCCAATCCTAAATACTTATTTCCAGTTTTAGGACTTTACACTGCCTTGGAAAATTGTTTCTTCACTGGTAAACTTGGGGTGGAGGTTGACTTATTCACCCTTACAGCACAGAGAACAGAAGAACTAAAGCATCTTGAACAGAAATGGATTTGCTGAGTTATTCGGTCACATCTGATGCTCATGTCACAAAATGGCCTTCATAAAACTATTGATCCCTGTCTTAGAAACTTATTATCATTTGCCTTTTGCTTCCTGTATTTCCAGTGAAAGATTCTAGCTTCTTGTATTTCTTGTAAATTCCTGTATTTTTAGCTTTTGCTTCCTAAGGAGTTTTAGCAAGACATCAAGGCCATTCTAATTGAGTTATTTTTATTTATGAACAGCTATAATAACTATTCATAGAATCCATCTAACATCCATCTCTCCCCAATTTAGAGGGAAGGATGTTGTGGGGGACCATGTCACAGGCATTACAGAAGTCCAGATAAATGACATCTGGGGCTCTTCCTTTGTTCACTGATGGAGTGACCCCATCATGGAAGGCCATTGGGTTGGTCAGGCAGGTCTTGCCCTTGGTGAAACCATGCTGGCTGTCCCAAAACTCCTCCCTGTCACTTCCTATATACTTTCTTATTTTATTTAGCCTGTCCCTTTCTCACTGAGTTAACCCCATCTGTATTTACATAGAGCAAACAGTCAATCCTCTTTGCTATGTCAGTCATGCCAAGTTATTTACGCTTTTCTCTCCTTCAAATTTTTGATTAGAGCTTCCACTTTTACGAGGTATCAAGACTTTCTACACCTTCTTTCCTTCTCACAATCATAGCTCTTAATCCAACAGTTCTTCCATTAGCATTAGCAAGCATCCCTGTGTCAACTTTAACAGGCCTGAACTCATAAAATTATGTCAGCTATATTAAAAGTTCCACTGCTAAATTATGTCTTTCTAATACACATAAAAATAATAATAAAAAAACTTTAAACCCCGTCAAACACAGTTTTTTTTTGTTTTTCTCAGAGAACATGCTATATGTTTGTATTTAGAACAGAAAAACTTCATTTTAATGGTTCCAACTAGAAGTAGGTCATGATTACTATCTTGTTTTGTCATAAGCTTGATTTCTTCAATGGAATTCCTTATTATAAAAAAAAAAATCCCCCCTTCTTAGAAGAAATTTCCACAATTATGGTSATAAAATATTCCTTATTTTTTCTGATCATAAATCAACAATAAACAAGCTTTAATGCATTTCAGCTCTCCAGAGGTACAAGTGCATACTGAGAAGAAATATTGTCCTGTTGCTACAACATGAATAATTCATCATAACTAAGAACCCTTCATCTTTATTTTCTACAATGCCTCTTCCGAAATGCAGTCTTGGGAACATAATTTATAGAAAGTGTACATTTCTTATGTGCTTTATCTTATTCTCTGCGATGCCACTATTTAAACACTGAAGATGGCGTGCCCATTAAATTTAATTATATGATACCTATTTCAATAAATATTCTCAGAACCTGTATGTTTATCAATATGTTATTTGTCATTATCAGCTGGAGCAGTAGGTTATATATATACAGGACCACTGTGTTTTGTACATTCTCTTTACTGGCAATGTTCAGGACAAGCACAAAATCATATATAATGTGGCAAATAAAGTAATAAACATAAACTTATTCACCATCTAATACATATCTACCTAAAAGAGTAAAGGCTCTTACTTAATGTAATGATAGTTTTTTAAAAATACTCCAGCAACAGAAAATACAGTGAGTTTTTAGCAGTGCCATTATTTTAAATTCTAAGCATATTTTATGTGAAGTCAATTCTTTTCTTTGCTTAGTGTGCTGTTTATCACAGATTCATTTTGTTCACTCTCCAAATCAAGGAATTTTTTATTAAGTGTGAGGTTTGTATTGTTTTTCTTTAAAGACCAAAATCTTTTTTTTTTCTTATACAACACAGTCTGTGTTTGATCAGAGGTCTATGACTAAAATGCAATTTTGTTTTATGGAAAAAATTGCAGTCATATATAAGGTCAAAACTATTTAACTGTAAAAAATTTGGTTTGAAATAAAAATGATTTTTTTAAAAAATATAGCAGTTAATTAACTTTTCTGTGCTGAATGAAGAATATTTGGGTTCTTCATGGCAAGAGAAAGAGGACATTGATGAATTTTTGGAGAATGTTTTCCACCCAATATTGAGTCCATTTCTATGGAAAGTTGTAAAGCTTTCTTTCAGATTTTATGACTCACTGAATAAAAACCTCAGTTAATGATAATTACTCAGTAGCCTTCTCCATTTCAGGCTTTAAATATTTAAGCTGATGTTAAAATATTGGATAAACATAAAGGGTGATATAMATACAATACAGGACAGTGAACTGTACGTTTTTACTCAAGAGAAGATAATGCAAATTACTTCACATACTGACACATTTGGAGCCTGATGCTCTTAACAAGTGCRTATAATAGAAATAAGTGAGAAAAGCAAGTGATTGTTGGTAGAAACAGTAGGTTAGTGAATTATCTGCATGGTTTAGGAGTGTTACCATATGTTCAAATTTGCCTTTGGTCCTTAGCAGAATGTACTGATCTCAAAGCTATCCCAAGAAAATGGATAAGCAGGAAAGAATATGAGA